>NC_141934.1:11120188-11202688 GCF_057802395.1 Ceratotherium simum simum | reverse complement strand
CGTGACTCACTCCCTCCACCGAGCTGGCCTAGTCATTTCCCATGGAGATCAGGAGCAAATAAGGTTGAATTTGATGTTTATGCCTCCCAAAGGACCCATGGGGTTTGCAGCCAGCAAGCCCCCTCTTCGACCCCGTCTTCTCTCCAATCGAGTTTGCAGAAACCTAGATAAGGCAGGGTCCTGGAAGGAATAACGGGAGACCAAAGAGAGAAGAACATTGATGGAGCGCCTACTGCCTGCCCAGCCCTGGCTGAGTAATTCACACGTGTTATAAACTCTTGATCTTCCAAGGCTGAGCCCAGACGCATGGACATCTCTGCAGAGCCAGTTGGAAATGGAAGATTTCAGCTCCCACCATAATCAGAATCAGAATCTTCACGTTAACAATACCCTCGGTGAATCGTGTGTACATCAGTCCTGTTTAAAATCTTCATTGCCTCCTTTCTGATGTGAGCATGCCGAACTCCATTTTATACAGAGAAACTGAGGCTCAGAGCCTTGAGACTTGCCAAAGTTCTCCCAGGGAGGAAGAGGCTGCTCTGCCGTCCACACTTGGTTCTCTCTGACCCAGAAGCCGTAATCTCTGGGTCACCTTACAAGCAAAATGGCTCAGAGTTCTGTGGTTTCAGAACCATAAGAAAGAGGGATGGTAGGGTGGAAATAGCTTTGTCAGTGTCAGCAGCTTAAGTCTCAGCTCTGCCACTAACAGGCTAAGATATCGCTCAAGGGCTCAGTTTCCCCATCCATGAAATGGGAGCAGGGAGGCATAGCTTCTGGCTGGGAAGTTCTGATTGAGGACTCCAAGGGGTGGTGCCAGCGCCTCTCCCATCTCAACACGGGATTGATCCACACCCACCCCCCAACCTCAAGGAACCTCCCTCCCGGGGGTCACTCTCACACCGCACAGAGACCCCAGGCACCCGCCATCCCCAGGCAAACAGAACTGCCCAGCCGCCTCAAACACCACACAAAATCGCAGGCAACAGGGCAGAAAACCCAATTATTCTCAGCTGTTACACTGCTTAATTTAATATTTCCAACGAGTTCCTTGAGCTGCTCCTCAAGAATGAAATGCATATTTGGGGTCTGTCACAAAACATTACATTTTGTCAAGGAAATCCATTGTGCCATAGTAATATGTAAGTGCGCGCCGGCCCCCGCGTGGTCTGGGGGCTTTAACGGCGTCTTCAGGGAAGAGAGGCCAGCGAATGGGGATCTCTGCGGTGTCAGGTGGAGACGGCGGGCTGACAGGACCCGGTGTGGCATCAGTCTTTCTGAAGTGCCAGAAAGAGAGAGGTCGGGAGGACCAATTGACCCGGGTCCTCCCTTGCCGCCGGGATTACGGAAACAAGACCTGGGGAGGCATTGCTGGTCCAGGATGATTCTGTTTTTAGACTTTTTAAAAAGATTACACATACCATCATTCCTAGTCATTGAAGAAAAAAATTTTGAATGAAGATAATAATAAGGACAAAAAAAGAAATCGCCTGCAAACTCACACCTAGAGATGAAGATGAGTGTTGTTAAAATTTTGTTGTATATCCTTTTAAAGTGGTTTATAAACGCCGCATGCACACCACCAAATGGAATCCCACTCTACAGGATATTTTTAATTTAATTTAATTTTGAAATAACTTTAGACTCACAAGACATTGCAAGAACCTTACAGAGAGTTCCTGTGTACCCTTTGATAACATTTACACACCACAGTACATTGTCACAACCAGAAGATTGGCATTCTGCATACTATTTTAGTATCTGCCTTTGTCACTTAACACTTTCCCATTAAGGGTACAGGCTTTGATTTCAAACGTTAGCCGTTAGATCCTGGTTCTGCCTCTTTCTACCTGTGGGATCGGTCAAGAGACTTTGGTTTCCAGTCCGTCAAATGGATCGATAAGTGGAACGCTCATCTCACCTCAGGCTTGTTGTGAAAATTCAACGATATAACGCACAAGGTGTGACCCATACGAAATGCTTAGAAGATACTGTGGGTCCTGATATCTTTTTATCTTTCTATCATCCCTTCACATCCCAGAGATCTGGGCAGGTGCCTAAGACATGCTGGGTGCTGGGGGTGGGGAGGGGCTGAGAAGCCAGGACTCCTGTTTCTGTAGCTCCGGAGAACGAAGGCAACTGTTTCTTAAAAGAATCTACTTGATATATTTGAATTTTATACATAAAATTTGGTTTTAAGAAAGGGGAGGATTCCAGGGTTTTTGAAAAGGGAGAATTCCAAGGGTTTTGGAAAGGTTTTCCTGATCTCACGTGGCTACATAGGATTCTGCTGCACGGAAGCCCCATTCTTTACTGAATCAATCCCCTTTTGTTGGACATTTAGGTTGCTTCTAAGTTTTCACTAATACAAACAACTCTACAGTGAATGTATTTGTGCATGTATTCTTGCATACTTGTCTAAATGTTTCCTTAAGATAAGTTCTTATAAGTGGAATTTTAAGTAAATCCGGGAGACCTGATTAAGGAGGAAGCAGGTGCCTCTCTTCCATGAAACACAGCCCTGGGGATTCCTCACCCAGACCCCCGGGCAGGTGTCGCAGAGAAGGCTATGCGCACGCTTGCACTTAACCAGCCTATTGCACTGATTCCTCCCCTACGGTGGGTATGGTGGGAATTTCTCTCCCCATTTTGCTGAGGAGAAAACTGAGGTCCCCAGAAGCGAAGGAGCTTCTCTCGGGTGATATGGCTAATGAGGATCTAGAGCAGGGATTCAACCTGTTTGCAACGTAGGTTCTTCCCACCATGTCTCAGAGTAGCCCCCCCACACACACACACACAGGCTGTATCCAGGAGCCAGTGTCTAGGCTGGCTTTGAGCCATCACACACAGTCTCTTGGTGCCTCCATTTCCTCAAGTGTACAATGGGAAATCTATACGAGAGATGATATATTCTAGGGATATTTGAATTTACCTGAAATCCATGCTTTTCTCTGCTACAGGACTTCTCTTGGTCTTTATTACAATAATGCAGATTATGCATCTCTAAGAAGGGGATTTGCTGGGCCCCTAGACATTATTATCAGGGAATCCTGTTATCAAAAGGCATCTCATGGGGCTGTTATTTCATGGAATTAATTTAAGGGACACTTTTTTTTTTTTTTGGTGAGGAGATCAGGCCTGTGCTAACATCTGCCAATCCTCCTCCTTTTTTTTTTTTTTTGCTGAGGAAGACTGGCCCTGGGCTAACATCCGTGCCCATCTTCCTGCATTTTACATGAGATGTCGCCACAGCATGGCCTGACAAGCAGTGCATCAGTGCACGCCCGGGATCCGAACTGGCGAACCCGGGGCCGCCACAGCAGAGCCCGTGCACCCCAACCACTTGCACCACCAGGCTGGCCCCTAAGGGACACTTTAACGAGGTAGCTATCCCCATACATAACTATCCCTGCATTTACTGAACTCTTAGTGTATGCTAGGCACTGTGCTAAGCACTTTATAAACATAGCATATCATTAATCCTTGTGAGCATCTCTGAAGGAGCTAGTGAGTGTGCAGTTGAGAAAATGGAAGAGTGAAGGAGTAGGGGGTGGGTATCATTAAGGGTCCCAGCAGGGGACAGATGGCTCATTCAAATGGACTATGATGGTGGGAAGAGCTAGAGATAGTAACAGGTGAGGAGTCAGCTTAGGGCTGCAAGAATAGAAGCTGTTACCGTCCTGTCCCTAAGCCTAAGGGGTCAAGGCCAGGGGGCAAATGTAGGAGATCTAGAGAGTGGGTGTCAGAGAGACTTCTAGGCAGGAGCCGGGGCCTCTGGTGGATGGACGCTGCCAGCCTGCAGCCCAGCACAGAGGGAGCCAGGGAGTTAAGACTCCACCTCCCTTCCCCTCCTCCCTCCCCTCTCTCGTGGACACTTCCCACTGGCTGGACCTACCTGGGAGCAGGAGGGCACAGTACAAGGGCCTCTTGATGCAGCTCAGCCCCCTGGGCACAGAGCAGGCAGGACAGGGGAGGGGAGTCTGTGTGGAGGGGCAAACGGGAGACATCTCATACTTTGGAGTGAGCTGGTGCAAGACAGGAGCGACTGAAGGATAGAGATACAGTGAGTGAGTGGTGACAGAAGGCAGCTGTCTCCCAGTGATCCAGCCCCCGCCCCAAAAGCCACCCTGCCCTCCCAGCTCCAAGTACCACCCAGGACCCAGGCTGGGGGTCAAACTCTCCTTAGCTTCCCTCATTATCCCATCAGATTGGGGCTGTCATTAGCCCCCCAGCGCTGAACAAAGGCCCCTCTCCCAGGCGGCCATATCCATGGGGCTAATTAATTGGATTAATGGTAGAGCAGCCCACACTGGGTCTGGCTCAGATAATTTCAATGAACGCTGAACACCAATCCCCAAAGTCATTGGAATATGGATGAGGCAAATTGAGTTAAAATTGAGGAGATTGCTGCATTCATTAGCCCGCCCACCCTCTGAAGTCGCTGGTTAATATGCAAACTATTAATATGCAAATCAGTGCAAATGGGAAAAAAAAGCGTGATCCCCCACCCTGTTTTTTGGAAACTCAGCTACACTGGCAGCTGCTTCCTGTGAAAAAGAGACGGAAGCCGTGCCTGCGTGCAGGTCTCGGAGGCGGGAGGAGGGACCGGGAGCTTTCATGTCAGAAATTAATTAAAAGCAGCAGTATCCAGCACACCTTTATCAGCCTGCAAACACCTGTTAGAGAAGTGGGGCAACAGAATTCCCCCCGAGGGTTTGCTGCTGTTCACCTGAGAGCAGGTCCCTTGCAGCCTCAGAGGGTCTGCGTGGGTTGGGTTTTTTACAATTTTTATTTGTGTGCGCGCTTTTGTTTTATTTCAACACATTTATCTATATTCATTTCAACATTTATATATATATATGTATATTCCATATTATATATATATTTACTACATAAGCAATATATATTCATTTTAGAAAAATCAGGAAATAGAGTTGAAGCTTAGTTCTCTAGGATTAAAATCAAATCAGAACCAAAAGTTAAGTCAAATGAAAAAGTCAGTTAAAACAAGGAATCATTTTGTAAGTGACGTGTTCACCCACTAAATATTTTATTCGTTTTAAATCGGTTGATTCTTCAATCAAGAATACAGTCACATGTGTCAAAATTCTAAAGGTTAAAAAACAAAAGGAGACAGAGTCACCCTGTTTGTCTCCATCCCTCCTCTGTGTCTCTGTGTCCCAGTTCTCCTCCCCAGAGGCGGCAATGCTACAGGCTCTTAAGGATTCTTCCTTAAGTATCCTATGGGCATACAAGCAATTATATTTGCGTATTCTCTCTCTTCCGCAAACAGAGATTACCAGCTATACTATCGTGCACCTTGCTTGGTTCACGTAACAGAACATCTCAGAAACGGTCCAGGAAGATGCTCCTCATCCTATTCACATTCTCACGTTGTGCTACATGTGGAAGGGCCCCTGTCTCTTTCCCCAGCGCCCTGTTGATGGATATTTAGGATGCTTCCTATTTATTTGGCTATTTCAGCTGATACCACAATAAAAACCCTTGTACAGATGACGTTTTGAACGCGTGGGAGAGGATCTGTAGGGGAGAACCCTGGAGGGGGAAGGACTGGGTTAAATGGTAGATACATGAGCAGTGATGACGGCTCTGCGAGGCGGTCACACCAGCCTCAGCTCCCACGGGTATGGAGAGTCCCCGCTCGCCTGCAGCCCTGCCAGCAGAGCGGGTTACTGAACTTCTGCATCCCTGCCAGTCCCAGGGATGAGATCGGGTGTCTCCGGGGAGGCTCAGTTTGCTTTCGTTTTCTCAGATGAAGCTGGGCATTGTCTTTTCCATGTGATTCACAGCTACCTGTATTTTCTCTCTCTTGACTCTCTGTTCATTCCTCTTCCTACATTTCTGTTACATTATTAGTTTTCCTTTCTCATTGGTTGGTAACCAGAGCTCTTTAAGGACTAAGAAATCAGCCCTTTGTCTGTGATATGAACCACTAGTACCTTTTCCTGGTTTCCTGTTTGTGTTGAGACTTTGGTTCTGCGTAAAGCAAAATAATATTATATTTTTTACTTAAAGTATATAAATGCATATACATTTATTTGCCAAACTTTTGATGCCAGGCCAAGCTTTGAATTTAGCTTCTCTGCCTGGAGGTCACTTCCAGCCTGTCTCTCCCGACCGAGCCCACAGTCGTAGTCATAATGCGTCGTCTCTCATTACCAATGTCTGGACTCGATTTCTTCTCAGTGGAGCAAGAATTTAAAACATTTAAAAAGCCACTTGAGTGCAGGATTGTTCTCAATCCTTGAGGATTCCCTTCTCCTATCTCTTATATTTTTTTTGCTTGATCTTACTTAATGTATATATGTGTGTGTATATATATATATATTTTTTAAGCAACTCACTGTTGTTGTGTCTTTCCAAGAATCCAACAATTTTCACGACAACAACAGCACTTCCTTGTACACTCATAAGTCACGGGTTTCCCAAAAGATTCATTAAATGATCTAGTTTTGTTAACTATGCTAATAAGTACAAGTAGAATAGATAAGTTGGGAACAAACACAACTGGCTTTGAGGAGATTTGCCCAGGCGAGGAGAGGAGCAGCCGTTGGCGGAGGTGCTTTCTGGGCCCTGGGAGTTGGCAGTGTGTTTGATGGAGGGACGGAGAGCATTGGTTCATCCAGCCAGTTTGGTAAGTGGAGGTCACTAGAAGAGTAGCTACGTCAATGCAAAGGGTGGGGGAGGGGGAAGAATTATCTGGAATCCCCATGAGTGCTAACCCTTTGGGACAACTTACTCATTAAGCATTTTTTATTTGCCAAGTACCCTGGTAAGCATTTCACACGTTTTCCCTCATTTCATTATCCCCATTTTACAGACAAGGAAACCAAGGTCCAGAGAGGAGACACGACTGTGGGGATCCCAGGTCGTGTCGGACACGATTACTATTATTTACATGTTTGATGGGTGAGAAAAAGGATGCCAGAAAAATGGAATCACGCTGGATTCCTATTTTTACAACTTGTTTTTGCATGTAGGGATCACAAACACTTTTCCTTTTTTCTTTCAAGAAATGAAATTAAGTGTTGGGTAGACAGAGGTGAATATTTATAAAGTGCGTGCAGAGTGTAAAGCCCCCTTGTTTTGTTTTTTTTTCCCTCCCCCAAAGCCCCAGTAGATAGCTGTATGTCATAGCTGCACATCCTTCTAGTTGCTGTATGTGGGACGCGGCCTCAGCATGGCCGGAGAAGCGGTGCATCCGTGCGCGCCCAGGATCCGAACCCGGGCTGCCAGCAGCGGAGCGCGTGCACTTGACCGCTAAGCCATGGGGCCGGCCCCAGCCCCCTAGTTTAAGGAGAAGACCAGCACGGTGGCCTCTGACACCATCACGTGCTATCTCGGGGCTCGTCCCCTCCTGTCCCTCCATGGTCATCACTGTACTTATCAGTCTTCAGTTTTCCTTATAATTTTATTACACGTGTTCCTAAGCCTGAACATTATATTGTTTCCTTTGGCCTCTTTTGGGAACTTTCAATAAACAGAATCGTCTGGCCGTACTCTTTGAGATTTGCTTTTCTCTCTCCATAGGATGCTGTGGGCGTCCTTCTGTGTCACTCAGCTCTGCCCGTTACCCCCCGCGTTAAGGAGAACACTGTATCTGTCACGTGGTTGACCTGACACTTAATGTATCCGGGGGCAGCGGTCTGAATGGTCACTTTTCCGCTGCACCTCATTTTGCGGTGGGATCTATCGGGCATCCTTCCTGCAGAGGCCCAAAGCGGGGCAGTGACTGGGGCCACTATGTGGACAAATGAAAGACTCCAACTCTGTCCATCATGCTGGCGTGTGGGAGAGAGGCCCCCAAGGGAGCAAGAGGGACCTCCGAACAGGGCTGTGAAGGTGACAGGCACCTGATCGCAGCCCAGTCACCCCTGCTCCCAGGCCGTCCATGGCTTCCCCTCGCCTTGGCTGGACATCTAAGGTCCTTGTCTTGGGCTGTCACCAAGCTCTGGGTTGGAGCCGTGCCCAATAATGTTGAATGAATGACTGAAGGAATAAATGAAGGAAGTCCTCTTGATTCTCCCCTGTGGTCACAAGTCCCCTCCGACCCCCCACACACGTTCTCTGTCCTTCTTTTACACCACACTCTACCCATCTTGCAACACTTAGAGGTAGGATCTGCCCATGCATGCTTCGCAGCCTGTGTGGACATGACTTCAGTTCAGACGCTACAAAGATTCAAAACTAAAGACAATGCATTTCTGGCGGCCGCCCCCAGCCAAGGCACAGACCTGGAGAAGGCCTTTGCTGGTCAAGATTTTAAGGGTTTCTCAGAGAGTCAGCCCACAAATATTGGTTAAGCACCTGTCAGATGACAGGCCCAGCGCTAGACCCAGGCCAGGAACAGCCGGGGAGGAGCAGGAAAAAAATTAATGGTCATACTATTATCATCACAGATAACATGTAGTAATCACTCGCTGTATTCCGTTCGTGCTTCCAAAGCTTTCCATGTTTAACACATTTAATCCGGAGAGCACAGTATGATGTTGGTAGCATCGCTATCCACCTTTCACAGATGAGTAAACTGAGGCACAGCGAGCTGAAAGAACTTGCTCAAAGGTCACAGCGGTTGTCAGAGGAAGAGGCGCTAGTATTTATTAAGGTCCTGTATTGACCTGTATCCCTGTGTGAAGCCCCCCAGCGAGGCTGCGAGCTTGGTGCCATTGTTTCCATGCTGTAGGCGAGAAACTGAGGATCTGAGAGGTCAAGTGACATTCTCAATACCACACAGCAGGCCAGTAGCAGAGCGGGGTTCTGTCGTTTGTGAAGGCAACAGATTATTACTGGATGGCAGTGTGATGAGAGATGATTAGGGCAAAGATGCTGTTCTTGAACAGACAGTCAGATGGCAAAGGTGGGCAGATAGCCAGCAAGCAGGATCCTGGGGGAAAATGCGGTAATGGAGGGTGCACAGGCAGCTGCAGGGAGCCCCAGAGGACTCCCTCACTGCCTGGAGATGACGGAAGGGTTTCTAGAAGAGGGGTGTCTGTGCTGAGACATGAAGCACCTGGAGAGAGAAGAAGCAGAGAGAACAGAGCAGTCAGAGGGCAGAGCTGAGCAAAGGCCTGGCCCTGGGGAAGATGAATACCATCAACGGGTGAGAATTCAGAAGCACAGAGGATGCGATGCTGTAAGAGCCCCATGTATTGAGCACCTACTATGTGCGAGGCCTGCGCCAGGCTTTATGGGTGTTCTCATCTAACCCTCATGACATCTTACCCTGCAGAGTAGGAGCCATTATTGTGCCCACCTTCCAGAGCAGCAACTGAGGCTCAGAAAGGAGAGGTGACCTCCCAGGACACCCAGCCCATTGCATGCTGTTCCCTCCCTGTTGGAGAAACATCTGTCACCCGCCACCTAAAACAGGCAACAAGAGTAATCATAAATTAGCCGACCAGCATTTAATGCTCGTATGTGCCAGGCAGAGCTCTAAGTGCTTATTAGAAGCAGTAGTTTATTAACACACGCACTCTTCTATGAAGCAGGTACCGTTGTTATTCAAGTTATGATTCCCATTTTATAGGTGAGAAGACCGAGGCTCAGAGGGGGAAGTGGCCAGCTCAGGTCACACAGCCAGGAAGTAGCAAAACTGGGCTGTGAATCCAGGGGGCTGGCTTCCAATTTCCCGCACTTAACCACCTGGTGGCAGCTCAGATGGGTCCAGATGAGTGTCCCCAAACATGCTCACCAGGCACACTCCTGTCCTCAGCACAAGTTCAAGCTTAAAAGCAGGAAAGTCAGCCCACAGAGGTCCCCGGGCCTCTCCCCAAAGCCCGGAGATCGGACCTGAGCTGGGTCAACCGACCACGCCAGGGGTGGCCGGGACCAGCTCATAAATGGAGAATGTCATGAGGCTGTTTGTGCTGGGTGGCATCACGGCTCCAATGTGGTCCCAACTTCTCCAAATTAAAGAGAAGGTAATTGACTTAGCATTAGGAGGGCGGCTTTGTAATTTCCCCATCTGTGCCGGGTCTATGTGGCCACTGCCAAGTGAGCTCATGCTGGAAAGTTCCTCCAAGCCCTCGAAAGAGGCCTCGGCATGGTCACACCGGTGGGGCTGATTCACAGGCAGCTGCCTCCGGAGCTTGGAACGGGCTCCGAGGCTCCAAGGCAGAGAGAAATGGCCTCAGTGAGCAGTGGTGGCAGCTGGCAAGGAGAGCTCGGGGCCCAGCCCAGACCTCCCGCCACTCCCAGGCCGGGCGTCGGGACAGGGCAGGCAGGAGGGTGTACTCTCACATGCCTCGAGCACCTACCAACTGCCGGGCTTCGTGCAGTGAGGCCCGCTGGCTCACTGCGTCTTCTCGAAAAGCCCACGAGACAGCGATTCCTTCATTCCTCCATTCGGCAGGTCTTTCATCAGACAGTTAGCAGATGCTTAAGAAGCCCTGCTCCGTGCTAAGCTTTAAAAAATGCACGGAGGGACAAAAACATTCGAGTTCCTGCCCTCAAGGGTTTCACAGTCCATAATTACCATTAAGAGCCCCATTTTACAGATAAGAAGATTGAGGCTCCTAAATATCAGCAATGGACCTGAGGGATAAAGTCCACACTCCTTGGGGCAGTTTAGAAGATCTCTCACGGCCAGGGCTCTTCTCAGGATCTTCCAGCATCTACCCCACACTCCAGTCCTCAGCTACAGGGAGCTGGTCCCCATGTGCTCTCCTCGCTCCTGCCTCTGGGCCTTTGCACAGGCTGTTGCATCTCACTAGAATGTTCCTCCTCCTTTGTGGCACCTCCAGCTCTGAGGTTGCCCAGCTAATTCATACACATCTTAGACACTGTCTCCAGGAAGATCCTTGGATCCCTAGGCTGGGCTGAGGGAGTCACCTCCCCATCTCTCCATCTCCCCACCCCCAGCGTAACCTGGATCTCACTGTATTGTGATTGCCCGCCAAGCTCTTGAAAGCGGAAACTATGCCAGGGTCACTATTGCAGCCCTGCACTCTCACACTGCCGCACACATAGTAGGTTCACAATAACCACTAATCAAACCTGTAGACAAACTGTAGCACTAGGTGATATGAGCACTAAGCTATCTTCCACCCTCTTTCAATGTAAGCAAAGTGGGAGCACAGGCTTGGGAATCAGAAAGAACCAGGTCTGTATCCTGAGTCCACCATCCTGCAGCTGGAGCCCCTCTGCCACTTGCTTCCCTTCTGAGTCCTGCTTCCTTGACCTGCAAAATGGGGACAGTAAGGACTCCTGCCCCCTAGGGTTGTGTCAGGACTAACTGAGCCAATTCACACAGTGGTTTTAGCACGTGCCTGGCACATTTGCTCCTCTCCCCTCCATCACACACTGTACGTGCCTACTTAAACAAGAAGTCTGTCCATTTCCTACCTGTGCCCCTTGCCCACAGCAAGCTGCCAATACTAGTGCAGTAGCTGGCACATGGTAGGGGATCAGAAGAAGTTTGGAGGATGGATGGATTGTTGGATGGATGTATGGATGGATGGATGGATGGATGGATGGATGGATGGATGGACGGACAGACTGACAGAAGGACAGATGGACAGAAGGCTGGATAGATGGATTTTTGGGTGGATGGATGGATGGATGGATGGATGGATGGATGGATGGATGGAAAGGCAGACGATTAGATGATTGGATGGACAGAAGTATGGATGAGTGGGTGGATTAATTGGTTAATTAATGGATGATTGGATTGATAGATGGATGGATAGGTGGTTGGTTTGACAAATGGATGGATGGATGGATGGGTGCTATGTTTTTGTTTATTTATTTATTCTTATTCTTTGTCATCTTAACATTATCAATCAATAATTTTTTTCAGTAATGCTAAGAAAATTGATAATGGAGTGAAAATAATATCCTGGGATCTCAGATCCATTAATTTTGAGCTTCCTTTCATCCACACCTCTCCTCCCCACTCATTGCTTGGGGATGTACAATATCGTTTTAAATGCTCTGATAAGTAGTGCAACAAAGACACATTTAACTTCATTTAACACAGAGTTTACTGATTATAGTCAATGGCAGATTTTATTTTCTCTGAGCACCGTGTAACGTGACCTGGATCTACTCCTTTATGGCACAATGTTGTGAATATGAGTACAAAACACCTTCAGAAATTTTTCACTTGGCAATCCCTCACTTGAAATGCTTCTATAATGGGAAAGTCATCGTGTGTGTGTCTTTTCTGATGATATGGGTTTGAAACACTTGACTAGGAGAAAGAAAGTGTTGCACGCCCACCTGGCTAGGGACAGAACTTGCCGTGTGACCGTGATGACTCTCTCCCCTTCTGGCCCCGGTCTGTCCTCTGTAAGAGGAAGAACACAGTGGACTTGGCCTCTAAGTTTCCCTCCAGTTCCTGCCTGGCTGTACTCCGTGATCCTGCCTGCTTCTCAAGGGAGGCGTTCACACATGGATCCCCTACTGCCTGCCCTCCCCGGGTTTCTGTCTCTCCCAAGATGCCCACCCGCTCCCTTTGTCGAAGGGGCAGACAGGCCACGAGGGGGTCAGTTACCCACATTGACTCCCGATGTTTAGAGACCTTGGTGCTGTGACTTAATTTTCTGTGCCAGCCCTCCAGGTCCTGGCAGGGGGAGCATCTATTTTCCTATCACGGCCCAGGACTGCCAGGGGCAATCAGCTCCCTGCGAGGTTGCTCTGCTCCCAGCCTGGTACCCGCCCGGAGCAAACTAAGCCGTCACTGTGTTTTGACTGCAGCCACTCGCCCCTCCTGCCCTCGTCCCTCCTCTGTCTCTCGGGAACTGGCGGTGGTGGCTGAGCTGGCAAAATTGTTCCACCCCAATTGCTGCAAAAGCTCACAGCAGTGGCATTAGGATCGTCATTGCCGCACTTGCCGCGGACTGTGGAGGCTCAGCGGAGTCTCTCGGGGCCTGAGGGACCTGGAGAAAGTGTCTGAGTGGAAACTGAGCACCAGGCGCCTGGACAGAGGCTCAAGGACCCCTCAGAGGGGGCTCCTGAGAGGCTGGAGAGGGTCATCACTGCCCCCACCACCACCCCTCAAAGTGGGATCTGTCTGCAACTCCCGCGATGTCACCAGGGCTGGAGGAATGCAACATGGGGAACACTGCCAAACACAGGCACCTAACATCCATCTCCCCAGGACCCCCGGGGATCTCAGCCTGCCCTCCTCCCTGGGTGAGGAGAGCCCCAGGGAGGAATGCCCAGCACACGTCTTACACACACGAGGTGTTCAGTAAATACCATATTTCATTCCGTCAAATATGCCATTGATTGTAATACGCACCATTATGTCATGTCTTTCTAAGGAAACAAAAAGCAAGCTACCCATTAAAATATGGCATGCCGTTCATTGCAAGATGAATCGTGATTTCAGAGATATTAAAATCTAAACAGGAGCATTTGGGGATCGACTATATCTGGTCCCTATTAAGTAAGAGAACCAGCGAGCGGATTGTGGGAGCTGAGGTTTATTGTTGTTTCGTTTTTGTATTTACAGAGCTGCTGAGGACTCACTGTGTAACTGAGGGGAAGTCACTTTCCACCCCCAGGCCTCAGTTTCCTCTTCGTAACGTGGGACTCACCTTCCTCTCCAGCTACCCCATGGGGCTACTGTAGAAATAAAACGAGGTCAGGGCAGCAAGAACTCTCTGTAAGCTGCAAAGACATTTAACTAGGAACACGAGATGGTCAACTGACAGTGAAATCCTTGTCCAAATGGATTTACAGTCAGCGTATTGCTGTGTGACTGTGGACAAGTTGCTCCACCGTCCTGAGCCTCAGTTTGCCCCATCTGCCCTATAGAGACGAAGAGATGGATCTTCCAGGGCTGCTGGGAGTATTAGAGGAGGCGATATTTGCAAGGTGTACAGTGCCATGCCCAACACATGATAAACCAGCCCGTGAACCCCAGCTGCCATGAGTATTTGGGTATATATATTTGAATTCTGAGTGGTAAGACACACACTTTTGGTGGCCTTCCTTCCGTGTTTCTTTAAAGCACTGTCTTTTCCCCAGGGCATTGCAGAAAACTTGCTCATTGAACAAGCTGATGGATGGATGGATGGATGGATGAATAAATGAATGAATGCAGATTCTTGGATGGATGAATAAATGAATGAATGCAGATTCTTGGGGGTGTGGATGAGGCTGAGTGCTACGAGCATCAGCTATTTGAACCACTTGGAGGCAAAATGAGAAATAAATAACCTTGGAGATCATGTAACTTCACTCCCATTTCACAGAGGAGGAAACTGAGGCTCTGAGAGGGTCAGGAGGTTGCCCAAAGCCATGCCACTCCCAGACTCCAGCTGAAGCCCCATCCTCGGTCTTGCCCCTTCTGCCTCACACTGGGCCGATGCCCAGCAACTCTGACTCCGGCGACCAGGGCAGGCTGTTGCCAGGCTGAGCGCTGCGCCATTTTCCCACACAATTGTTTCCAAAGGAGGCCCTGCGAGGAGCGACAGCCACAGCCTCCACGGCCTCAGACCGGCCCCATGATTATTCCTCTCGGTGTAATAAACGCATTTTAAGGGAAACAGATGCCGGAACAGTTGGACAGGAAGGGCCCAGGCCTGGGAAGAGGATCTGGTTTGTGAAAATCTGTCTATTTGCCAGACGGTGAGCAATATGGTGCAGCCAGCCAGGTCTGGGTCCGGCTTCCAGGCGGGCTGAGGGGGCCTCCTCGCTGTGTCCCGCGGGTCCTCTGGGCCACCATCCTCAGGCGCCCAAATGGGCGTCCAGCTATCGTTCCTGCCGAAAATGGGCCCAGGATGCCAGCGGCCGCTCCTTGATAACTTCAGCTGCTGCAGCAGGGCGGGACCCTCGTCTAGGGAGCTACAGCAGCTTGTGTGGGGAGAGCATCTTCTGAGTCAGGCCCAGCCACCTGCAACGCGTGGCCTTCCTCTTCCCCGTATTGGCCTCGCTCTCTGATGGTGCTTGTTACCAACGAGCAGCCGCTGTGATAGGAAAGGGTGTCCCTGCTGCCTTTCCTGCCTGGTGAGACTCTGTCACTCTCCCTGTCATCCCCCCACCCTGATGGGGGAAAAGAAATGCCGGCTTCCCTACAAAAGCTGTCCTGGCTGCAGCATGTGCAGGGTCTAGCTTCAGCGAGGCAGAGACGCCCAGAGCAGACTTCTGTCCCCCAGGTTGGACACCCACACACCCTCTCCCTCGGCCTGAGCTCACCAGTCCCACCGATTTTTGGCAGGAAGCCATGGCTCCCTGGGCTGGGGCAGGAAAGCAGAACACTCAGTGTCTGGCCTGGCTTTTAGTCCTCACAGCAATCCAGCAGGGGAGAAGTGATTGCCCCCATTTTGCAGATGAGAAAATGGAGTCTTCAAGAGGGGACGTGACTTGCTCAAGCGCTGGGCGGGCCCACCAGCATGCCGGACTCTGACGTCTCTCCTCTTTCCGCCGACCCAGCTGCCTCCCTGGGAACAGACTGATGAGTTTCCTCCATTCTCCCAAAGCACTGGCTGATGTCTTGTCCCCGTCCCCGAGCTGACCTACAGGGAGTGATGAACCCAATAATAGTCTCTCCCTCCAGCAGAACTGACTCCACGTGTTCTTTCCCATTGTCCCCAAAAAGGTGAAAAAAAAAGAAGTCCTGGAAATTCAAGAATTCTGCATCCAAGTTATATTTCTCCAAGGATTCCTTGCTCCCAGAAGTCGTATGAAAATATTTTGTGTGGTTGTGTAACCTGATTATTTTTTTGGAGGAGGAGAACTATTCTCTTCTAACCCAGTGATGCTAAAAGTCCCTCTGCCTGCCCTTCGTTGAGGATTTAAGATAGTCCAGGCTCTGCACTATGCACTGTACTCACATCCTCTTATCTAACCCTCTCAGCACCCCTATGAGACGGCACCCCACGTTATCACGTCACAGTAACGATAAGGGACACACAATCAGAGAGCAGCAGAGCTGGGATTCGGCCCCAGGTTTCCCGACTATGTGCTGGATCCTCTGGGTGGCTTCGCTGAACTGCATTCCACTTCCTGTGGCTTAGAGAGGCGGGAAAGCCAAGATCGATGTTTCTGGAATGCCTCGCAGCTGCAGTTCTGGACGCGGATCCATCGTCCCTGCCGATGGGAGGCACGGACGTGAGATTTGGGGAGCCCATGTGAAGCCACACGCTGGTGGCTCATGGCTGCTGCTATGGGCAAGTGCAATGGCGCAAATGCAAGACTTTCCTGTGGCTGGGACCCCGCTTCGTGCTCCCGCGTCCTGGGCTCTGGAGGCAGTGGGGTCGGACATGCGGCAGCTTCCTGCTCCCAGCTTAATTCCAGCAGGTACCGTCCAGGTGCCTCTGTTGGGTATTTTCTGGAATCATTCCAAGAGGCTCAACCTAGAATTGCTCCTTCTGTCCTTCCAATGGTCTTCTATGCATCTAAATCCCGGTATTAAATCCCATCCCGCTTAAAACACCTGGACTGGATTTTGTTTCCTGCATAGAACCTGACCTGGAATGCTGTGTGACATCAGGGACACCTGTTGTGGGTCTCAAGCCTCATTTTCCTCATCTGTACAGTTTACAGGGTCACAGAGGGGCCTTAGAGAGCAAGTGGAAGCAAAAGGGCTTTCCCACCGTGAAATGATCTGTGGAAATCACAGTCCAGCTGAAACGTCCTCTCCCTAGTAGAGACTGTGGGCGTGGTTTCCCGGGAACTGACCCCCACCCGCCCTGGACTCTCAAACCCATCACAGAACCAGGGCCCCGATCAGCGTGCAGAGGAGCTGCAGGGCGGCTGGGGTAGGCAGCAAGGTGGAGGACTGGCCTGCTGCTCACGTCTGCTCACGATCCCCATGCCCGGATTACATCACCTGTGCCCTCTCATCTGGGGTCCTGGCTCTGACAGGACAGTAGAAGCTGTACATCCTTGTCTTTCTATCTTATGGGGGGTCACGGCAGGGGCTCCAGGAACAAGTTCTGCCCTCACTTTTCTTGAGATGCTGCAGCCTCCAGAAGTTGACAGTGCCGATCGGGGTCAGGAGAAGGGAGCTCAGGATCTGTCAGACTGACTTTTGTGTTCAGAGAAGCTAGATTCCCGGGGGACTGAGATGACGGGGAAGCCAGGGGGTTCAGTCCATCATTCAGTCAACATTTGTTGACCACCTACTATGTGCCAGGCCGTGTGCTTGCACTGAGAATTTAATAGTAACGAAATCAGGCACAGTATTTGCCCTCCTCAGGCTGAAAACCTTTCAGGGAAGAGAGAAGCAGACAGACATTTATACACGAGTGTGATTAGTGCCGAGTTGAGGGAAGCAGAGGGAGCAGTGGGAGCCCAGGGAAGCCACCTGACCCAGCTAGGGGCAATCAGGGAAGGCTGCCTGGAGGAGGTGATGTCTACGCTGAGACCTGAAGAACATATAGGAATTTTTCAGGCAAAAGGCGATGGTGGGGTGGGGAGGATTGCAAATGCTCTTAGCAGAGAAAATGCTTGAGCCAAGACTCCACACTGAGAATGAGTTCATTAGGGACTCAGAGTTGTTCAGAGGGGCTGAGTGAGGAGTGAGCAGGAAAGGGGCAGGGCCAGACCTCACAGAGCCTGTAGACTAAGGGAAGGAGTGTAGCTTTATTACGAGGACACTGGGAAACCACAGGAGGATTTTAGGCAAGAAAATATCCTCTGGTTATCTGTGGCTGCATAGAATCACTGCCAAATCTACTGGCTTAAAACAACACTCCTTTTAGTATTACTTCTCGCCATTCTGGGCTCAGATGAGTGTCTCTTGGATGGAGGCCGGGGTTAGAATCATCTCGAAGGTTTTTCACTCCCTTGTCATTGGTGTCCATCAGCTGGGACCTCAGCTTGGGTCGGCTGGAACGTCTACACTCGCATCTCCACATGGCTTCTCCACGCAGTCTGGGCTTCCCCGCAGCGTGGCAGCCGGGGTCCAAGGACGAGTGTCCCCTTTTATAGCCCAGAAGTCACACAGTGTCTTCTATGTGAAGAGCGACCTCGCCTCTCCACGGGAGAAATGTCGACGTTGTGTTGTCCGGAAGGCCCGGGAGATGGGAGAGCTCACTGCAGTGAACGCGGAAAATGGCCATGAGGGCAGAATCAGACTTGGGAAACGTTTCTTTGCTGGGAGTGGAGGGTGGGGAGGCAGAGTAGAGGCAGGGAGGCTGGTCTGGGGGCTGCTGCTGAGTCTGGGTGAGACGATGCCGTCCAGACCAGATGACAGCGGCAGAGGGATGCAAAGAAAAGGCTACAGGATTCTGTGTCCAAAACCCAGAAGTAACTTTACGATCATAAAAATACATCCCAACTTCCATTTCTATCGATGCCTGCCTTCTGGGGCCCAAACCGAAATATGCAAATTAAAATCACTCTTAGTATCAAACCATTGTTAGATTTCAGAGCTGGAGGGAGCCCTGGGGAATGGGTCAGTTTTCTTCCTTGAAAAGATGGGGAAACTGAGGTCCAGGGAGGGTTAAGAGTTGAACCAGGGTCAGACGTGGAGGGAGGACACAGCAGAGCAGGTCACCGGTCCCCTCACTCCTGCCCAGGGCCCTTTTATTGGGCCTCTGTCTCAGTTTAAAAGTCCAGTCCAGTCACAAGTCAACGCTAGCTTTGAAACTACGAATTTGTTCCAACACGATTGATGCATCAGGGAACAATTTGAGCATGACAGAGATTTCACATTTGCATGTGTGCGATTTTATTCGGAGGAAATACCAAGTGAATGCAGAAAACTGTGCCCAGTTGAACCTCACTGCTTAGGAAGACACAAAACACACCACACACGCACACACCCTCCCACAGCTGCCTACCTCGGTTTACCCTGTGTGCTATGAGCTGCATTCCTCGTTCAATTTCAGACCCTCCTTCCATCCATCACACTAATTCCAGCAAACCCTCCAACACCACTTCCGCAAGCGCACTCCAAGTCTTGTTCAAGGTACAGCGTCACGTTTACTGGATTATTTAAGATGTCTAGACCATTTAACACGTGTAAAACCATGCTCTGGATTTTATTAGGTTCCTCTCTTTTTTGTGTGTTGCTGACAAAAATTTTGAGTCCAGTCCCCCGACCCCATTTCCCCTATAAGCCCTGTGGTTTTTATCGCATGCCTTTGCACAGCACGCAGTGATATTTAGGAATTCCTATGTCGCACCATAGCAGAACTGACTATGCGTCCTGCTCGGGACAAGAGTGACCAGAAGTGCACAGGAGAGACTGCATCAGAGTCGACCACAGAGCCCTGCGACGGCCGATGGCCACGGCATCCTGATGGTGGGCAGCAAAGGCTCTGCCCCTTTTATCACATGCGTCAGCCAGCCTCCCACGATGTTTTGAGGGAAGCCCTGGAGTGCGTACAGGGAATTCCTCGCTCCGGCTCCATAGGGCTGACCCAGATCCGAAAGGTCAAGCTTGCAAGGAGGCCAACTATGTGAGGTAGTGAGCCTCCTGTCCTGAGAGGCATACAAGCAGACTGGTGTGTGCCCAGTTGGTGAGGACGTGATCAAGAGGATTTCTGCTTCCTGTAGGGTTAGATTAAATGACAATTTCCAATCCAAGGAGTTGTCTGTGTTTTTTTTTTTTAAACGGACTACTTTTTTTTTTTTTTTAAAGATTTTTATTTCTTTATTTTTTCCCCCAAAGCCCCAGTAGATAGTTGTATGTCATAGTTGCACATCCTTCTAGTTGCTGTATGTGGGACACAGCCTCAGCATGGCCGGAGAAGCGGTGTGTTGATGCGCGCCCGGGACCCGAACCCGGGCCGCCAGCAGCGGAGTGCGCGCACTTAACCACTAAGCCACGGGGCCGGCCCTAAACAGACTACTTTTTAGAGCAGTTTCAAGTTCACAGCAACATTAAGCTGCACGTGTAGAGCGTTCTCACATACCCCCTGCCCACACACACAGCCTCCCCCACCGTCAACACTCCACTCCAGTAGGGTGCATTATTACCATTGATGAACCTACAGTGGCACGTCATTATCACCAAAGTCCATAGGTGACAGTAGGGTCCACTCTGTGTTGTCCACTCTGTGGGTTTTGGCAAACGTATAATGACATGCATCCACCGTTATATCATGGAGAATAATCTCACTGCCCTAAAAATGCCCTGGGCTCCCACTGCGCTTTTCTCAAGTAAGGATTTTGGGGTTCCACCTCAGACCCACGGAACTAGAATCCTTGAAGACGGCACCCAGGAGTCTGCATTTTAATGCCTCCCCAACCTACCTCCACACACAGTGTGAGACTTAGGCAGCCAACCCAGCTACTGTCTATGGAAAGAAACTTCTGGATGATACAATGTCTCAGGCCCCTCTCTTCTTAAAACTGTGTGACGCTTTGCCTTAGACTGGAAATCCACTCCCAGCCAATTTGAGGCAAAACCAAGCAGGTGTCTCTGGGCCCCCGAGGCTCCTGTGAGTGACCGGTGTTGAGAAAAGCTCCCCCTTCCTCTGTGTGGCTTTTCTTCCCACCAGGAGGGGGACTGGGTTCTGGACACTGACTCTCCTCCGGGAACACTCAGCAGAACTCTTCCAAGGGACAATGTGGTGTGTGACGGCCCAGGTTTGGAAAGAAAATGGAGGGAAAGAGTAAAAAATATATACTTTCTAGAGTTAGGACCATCCATCTTTGCTCTAGTAATCAACATTCCCAAGGCACTTGTAGCAGCTTCCATTCTACTGAAGGAAGCACATTGCATGCCTTAATGTGTGTGGTTCTTGCCTTGTCTGGAGTGGAAAAAATACAGCTTGGGTTAATGATGGAAGATTCTCATGCACTTAAGCGTAAGCTCCTTGGAGGCCAGAGGTTTTATTATTTGTTTCTGCACCTGTAGAGCCCAAAAGTGTGCAGGGCCCAGGGAACGACTTAGTGAGTGTTTGTTGAATGAATACATAAAATAAAAAGTAAAAAGTTTAAAAAGTAAATGGGAGAGAGTTTGCTCCAAAGCCTGGTGCATAGTAGGTCCTCAATTTAATGAGACATTCTTGTTGTGAGCCCTGGATCAGGAGTCAGGAGTCTGAATTATTGGTCCAGCTTTACCTTTAACACCCCGTGAAACATTGGGGCCAGTCTCTTTCCCTCTCTAGACCTCAGTTTCCCCATCTGTAAAATAAAGGTCCTTCCCATTCAGACAGTTTACGAATATATGAGAATCTGGCTCTGGTTAAAAAATAAAGTGATCTGTACACAATGAGATCTTACTACACACGCACAAGAATGGCTAAGATTAAAAATACCGACAGCACCAAATGTTGACGAGGATGTGGAGCATCTTCATACCTCATACCTCACTGACGGGAATGTAACATCGCATAACCACTTCGGAAACAAAATATTCAGTTTCTTATAAAACTCAACATACCCCTCCCTTATGACCCAGAAATTCAACCCTTAAGTATTTACCAAAAGAAATGAAATATGTTCACAAAAAACTAGTTTTGGTCTAGTTTTGCTATAAATAAAGCTCCTATGGCCATTCTTATACAAGTCCTTATTTTTTTTTAGCTTTTCTGTCTTTGAAATTGTTTACAATAAAATGTTGGTGGAAAGGAAAGATCTGGAACCCACTGAAGTTTAGAACAAAATCCATCATCTTCACGACTCTCATTTGATTTTTTTTAGATCAATGATATGAAAACTGAATTAATCTTAGGAATTCCAAGGGTACCTGTAGACTCATCTCTTACGTCTATTTTTCTGTCTCTGAATTACCGGAAAAGGATAACTGATGACTGGGTAAATTATTCCTTACTCCTATATGATTACTAATCATTAAAGATACTCCGGGACTAATAGCACCAACTACCCAGACCAGCGCAACTCTGATTCAGCAAACATTTACTGAGTTGGACCACGAGCCAGGCTTTGTGCTCTGTGGTGTCTTCGGTTTCATCTCCAAAACAACTCAACAGAGAGGAGACATCTTTGTGACCATTTTACAGACCTCAGACTGAACTCCGAGGTGTTGAGAAATTTACCTGAGGTCACAGAGCCATTGGAATGGTCTTTAGTGACTATCTCTCCCTTGCCAGAAGATGCGCCTACTTTCCCTATCTTAAGATAAAAAACCTTATAATGTAAGCACCGCCAGCCCTCTGGATGCAGCAATTCGTCTAAAGGATGGTCACGTGACTGTGACAGGCCATCTCGGAGGCCTGGGATTTTGTAAGTTGGAGGTAGTACAAGGACATCCTGCTCTTTCTTATACATCTCAGGCTGTGAGCTCATAGGCTTGAGGATACTGGGGGTCATGAGTCCTTGATGTGAAGAATACTCTATGCCAGGAACTCTCTATGGACCATCCTATTCAAAACTCACAGTAACCCTATGAGAGGAGAACTTTCCTTTCCCCATCTTATAGAGGAGGAGACCGAAGGTCAGAGAGGCTAATTCGATTTCCCAAGGGAACACAGCTAATAAGGGGAAGATTCAAAACCAGCCTTAGTCCCCATGTGATATGCCTGGAGGACTCCCACCTGGGTCGATGAGGTCTATAGGAGCTGACAAGGCCCTGCACTGGTCTGAGTTCTCCACCTGCCCCCAACTGGGTCCCCCAAATTCACACTGCCAAGCATTGCTTATCTCCCACTAACCGGAGCGTCCCAGCTGGATACCTCTGAAGGAGGCCCCTGGTTCTCAAGTCCTAGATAGCCTGTCTTCCCCTGTTTCTGCTGGAACAGCTTTCCTTCCTGTATAAACAAGACAGAGAGCTCCAGATCTGGCTGTGGTTTTGGGGAAGTGAGGGAATGAATTCTCTGGCCACGGAGGATCCCTTCTCAATTCTGGGGCATTCTCTTCCCACGGCAGCCTCTCAGAGGTCGGTCAGTGACAGTGAACTGCGGGCAGAAGACGTGACGGGAACTGGCTCTGGGAGCTGCACGCCTGGATCCCATCCGAGCCGGACTGTGCCAGCGTCTCTCATTTGATCCTCAGAGGCAGATAATGTGAGCCTCATTTCACAGATGCAGATGCTGAGGTCAGAAAATGCTTTTTCACCTAGTCTTCCTGACCTCCTGGCTCTGCGTCAGGTCCAGCGCTAGGCTCTCCACGCTCTGTACTCACACACTTGCCACAATGGCCCCGTGATCCCTGCTGTCCATCATTCTTGTTTTACAGACGGCAAAACGGAGGTTTGCAGAGCGACGTGACTCCGCTGCGAGGGGCAGAGCCAGGATTTGAACCTGTGACTCTAGAGCCTGTGTGTCTGACGGCAGCTCAGCTTTTCAGGTGTAGCTCTCCTGGTTCAGATGAAGGAGGGGATTGCCGCCTGAGGCCCGTCAGACCCACAGGGGATGAAATTGACTCTGTTATTGACATCTTAAAATCCAAGTGTTTTTTAAAAAGCCTTGGAAGTTGTGTGCTGCCTTCAGAAAAAGGAAAGAAAAGGTGATTAGGTCTATCTCCTCTCTACCCTTCTTCTAACACTGACCTGTTAAAAAGTCCCTGGATGCACCCACAGGCCTGAGCACGGGGCTTGCTGGCACCTTCCAGAGCTGAGATGCGGCCATCGCAGGCCATCGCAGGCCACGTGGCGCTAATAACATTACAGGGCTCGCAGGGGGAAAGGAGGGAGGAAGAATGGAAAAGCAACTTGCGCCAGAGCTCTCCAAAGGGTCCCGCCCGCTAACTCTTCCTGTGCGGAAGGTGCCAGATCAGATTAGAGCCACCAGTTGCCACATTATCCTGTCTCGACTTCTCTCACGCTCATTAAGCTCCGAAAATCCCTGTCACGGTGTTGAGGACACCTCCAGAGGAGTCTGCCGCATCAATATTATTCCACCATTAAATCCTGCGACAAGGCACCGTCAACAAGTGGGATTCGAGACGGTTCTGCTGAGGGGGCTGTGCCGGGCGCCTGTGAAGTGCGGCCAAGGGGCTCGGCCAAGAAGCCAGCGCAGCGATAAAGGCTCTCGTTCTCCCACGAGGCCGCCGCCACCGGGGCCGCTCCATAGACCGGCCAGGGCTGGGGATCAGACACACCGTCGGGAGCCACGTGCAGCGAGGGCCCGCCAGGACAGCTGGCACACGCTGAACCCACTGTATCTGGAGTGGGAGCCTCCTGGCTGAGGCTGGGCCTGCCCCCCGTACCTCCCGCCTGGGCAGCAGATGTGGGCATGGTCTCACCCTTGTCTTGGCTATCCTGTGGTTCCCACCCCCAGATCCCTTCTTTCTTAACTTATGTACGTGGAGGAGGGAAATCTCTCGTGACGAGCCATCGATTATTTCAGATGGATAACCTATCTGACTCAGCAGATGCCAGGGCTGGCGCGACGTCACTGCCTTTGGCTTTTCTTTTTCTAAAAAAATTAATTAATTTATTTTTTGAGCTGATTTGCAGGTTGCACTCCTGGGGTACAGTGACGGAAGATGGAGGATTTGAATATGGAAACTCAAGACACAGCGCCCGGCCTGGTGTAGGGTGGGCATTCGTTGTGTGACAAATGCTTCTAGAACATTCTAATCTGTGCTAAGTGCTGGTCCAGGCTCTGGGGACTCAGCAGTGAGCAGGACAGGCGTGATCCCTGCCTCATGAGCTCACAGGCTGGTGCTCTGGCAGTGCAGAACCCAGCGCTCTGGACCTCAAGGGATGTGACCATATGGTGTTGGCAGAGCTCTCCAAAGGGTCCCTCGGTGGGTCGCCAGTATGCGGGGAGTGAGGCCATGCACGCAGAGCCCCTGGAGCATAGTAGTTGCTCAATTAACGCTAACTGTCTCTTTTAGTCTGTCTTCAGGGATTCGAGTCCCATCTCAGTCGTTTTTGTAGCTGTGTGACATTGAGATAATCCCTTTCCATCTCTGAGCCTCAGTTTCCACAGCTGTAAAATGGGGCTGTTGACAGACTTCGTTCAGCCACACATGGGCTCGTTTGACATGCAGTTATTGAGCACCTACTGTGTGCTGAGCACTGAGGGTTTAGTGATGAGTGAGACCCAGCCCCTCCCTGAATTGCTCACAGTGCACTGAGATGTTAACAAGTAAATTCAATGGCCCGTGGTCGGCGCTGTGACAGGGTGACTCAGAGACACTGTGGAAGCCTCAGTGAGGGGCCCTTAATGTGGCCAGCTGGGGGACAGGGGACAAAACCCTCCCAGAGCAGGGGTTACGAGCTACAGCCCACAGGTGAGACCCGGCCCGCTGCCTGCTTTTGTCCAGTTCACAAGCTAAAAATGTGTTTTACATTTTTTGTGGTTTTTTAAAAGGTTAAAATAATATTTCATGTCACGTGAAAACTCTATGAAACTGAAATTTTGGGGTCCATAGATAAAGCTATATTGAAACGCAGCCATGCCCATATGTGTACAGATTGCCCACGGCCCCATTCATGCTGTGAGGGCAGTTTAATTATAGGTCTGCTGCAGTCCCTACCAATCTCACATTCAGCCACCACCGGACCTGAGAGGTGAGGTGATTAACCCACTTCACATTTGGGGAATTGGGAGCTCAGAGAGGTCAAGACACCTGGCCAAGGTCACACAGCAAAATATAGACCAGAACCCCAGGCTGCCATATTCCCAAATCCATGCTCCAAAGCCACACTAATAAACCCAGGCATTTGACTGCCCATATTCTGCAATTTTTTATAACTATGCATTGGTAAAAAGAAAGAAAAAAATTTAAAATGAAACCGGGCTAGAATCCAAGGTAGGATTTTTGCAACCGCTCCCCCAACACACACACATTCTGGATGTTGTTTCTTCCAGTTCCCCCCATCCCAGGCTCCACTGAAATCCAGCCACGTCGTTGGGAAGGAGAAAGGGGTGGGGGAACACAGGCTTCCCAGAAAGAGCTAGCAGAGAACTCTCCGAAATGGGTGGAGACACGCGTCCCGAAGGCGCGGCAGAGCTGGCGGCCCCGGACCCCGGCAGCTGTTGGCTGCACAGAATAAACACAGGCGGGTGGATGGGTTCGGGCTGGGAAGCCACCTCACCTCTAGGGCTTCAGGCAAAACCGAGAGGCGCTGGTGACGGGCCTGTCAGCTGATGGGAAGTGATTCAGGTGCGGGGGTGGGATTGGTGCTTTTGGCTCCTTGTCGCAACACCTGGGCGGTGGTGAGAGAGCCGGGTGGCTCTGGAGGCGGAAAGACCTGGCACTTCCTCTCTGTGCATCCTTAACCGAGACCCGGCACCATCTGAGCCCCAGTATCATCTGTAAGTGGAGATAACGGCACCTACTTTTGGGGACAGTAGTGCAGTGGACACACCCAGATCCCCCTAAGGAAGGCCTTGTTGCCCCAGCATCTGGGAGCCCTGTCCTCAACAGACAGCCTCAGTCGTCAGCCCCTGCCGGGTCGACCCCGGCTCAGAGACGCACCGGGCCCAAGGTGAGGTCTAGTGACCGACCACTGCACCAGCTACAGGCCTGGACAACTCTGCAGGGTCAGTCTAGCTCAAGGGCTGTGGCCCGAGGCTGTCGTCCCACCTGCATCCAAGTTCAACGTCTCCCTCTGCCCACGTTCCCTCGTCCCTCCCCAACACAGGTGTCATGCCGGACACTCTGGCTAATACACGAAATGCGTGCTAAATTCCGTCCACTCTGCATCCTGGGCACCAAGGTGGGCCTATTGGCTTGAGAAATTGTATGTGGAAAGTACCCATGGTACAGGAGGGGTTCGGCACACGCAAACAAGCAAAGGGAAGATGAGAGTTACAGAAAGAACCTACTTCGATGTGTCCAAATTCCTCTTGATTCCAAAGACAAAGAGCAAAGTAAATCAGCAGAGCGTTGTCCTCTTCTACGGCACCGTCGTCGGCAGGGAAATTTGCTCTGCTCGATTGCTGTCACGTACCGAAGCCAGGCTATGCAGAGGGCATGTACAAGCAAGCAAAGATCACCATTCCCCCATTTGACGGATGTGAAGACTGAGGCCAAGAGCAATGAAGTGCCATATCCACAGCTCGGCAGAGGGCCCTGTGTGATCATCTTATTCATCCATTCAGAAAACATTGAGTGCTGGGCTCTGGGATCCCTCACAAGGCTCAGAGCAAAGGAGGGAGACTCATCATGAGCCGAGCAATGACAGTGACAAACGTCTGAGATGGATAATGACTGACAAGTGCCAGGTGTGATTGGGGGAACCTAAGGCAGCCACGGAGAGTCACAGAGCAGGACCGGAATTCGGTTCTTCCCACTCTGCACCGGCAGCTGCCCCACAGACCTCTATTTCAAGGGAGGTAAAAGTGAAGAGGCTGGGGCCTCAGTCACTCCCTGGTTTTACGCCGACTCTGTGCTTAAGAGCAAGCCTGTAGGCCCCCAATGTCCCCACACTCTCTGCAACCGAGGAGCCTGAAGCGCTTCCCCCGGCCTCTCCTCCGGAGACCCGAGGCTGAGCAAACACAGTCGCCTCCAAAGCCAGATGACCAAGTTTGGAAGAGACTTCGAGCCCTCGCTTCCCTCTGCGTGTCTCCTGGTGAGCGGTCAGCCTCTCCTTCCGGGAATCTGAGCCAAAGTGGTCTTAATTGTTCTCCTCTCTCTCGGAGGCTGGAGCATCTGTCCCCTGCAGAAGCTCTGTCCTGCCGTCAGGCACCCCACCCAGATCTTGTTCCTGGCAGCCCCCAGGAGCTTTCCCAGCTTGGGGAGGAGCCTCTGAGGGTCACGGCTCTGTGGCAGCAGTTGGATTCCTGGAAAAAGCCAGGTTCAGAGAGAGAGAGGGAGCCAGAGAGAGGACCGTCAGAGCCGCACATGTGCAGTGGTGGGTGCGGGGGAAAGGGTAGCCCCTCCTTTGAAGCTGCAGCCTGGGGCGCATCAGGCTCGAACGCCCACCAGCACGACTCCCAGAGAGCCTGGCCCCTGCCTAGCCCTGCAGGCGCCGAGCCCACTGCTCCCTGTAAGCGTCCCGGGCTGCTCTGCCGCCATGTCCCTCCCCACTGGTCCTGCTGGCTGGAACGCCGCTCCTCCGCGGGCTAGCACCACACAATCTTCCAGGCTCAGCCCAAAGGGCACCTCCTCCAGGAAGCATTCCTGGCCAGACCCAGGATTTTGTGCCCCTCCCATAGACCTTTCTCCCTGTCAGAGAGCTTGCCACACTGAATACAACTGTGGGTTGGCCTGTCTCCTTCCCTCACCAGTCTGTGAGCTATTTGAAAGCAGGGACCACCACCTTTTACTCACCCTGGGACCACCAGAAGTTAGCTCAGAGCCTGCACATGGTGGGTGCGTTGCCATTGCCTGAGTCCGTGAGGGCTCCGCCTCTGTCTCCGTCTCTTGGGTCCATTCTTCAAACAGGCCCCAAGTGGTGGCTGGTGGCTGATCCCACCAGCCTCCCTGAACTCATATCCGCCTTGACTAGCAGCCCCCCAAGAGGAGAAATCCTGGGGAAGATTCTCACTGGTCCAGATCGGGTCGTGTGCTTCTCCCTGAATTGTTACATGGCCGGGAGTATGGCTTTGATCGGCCAGGTCTGGGGCAGGTGTGGCTCCTGTGCCTGGGACTGGGGTCAGCCACATTAGGACCATGGAGGATAGATTTCCCACAAAAGAGAGGAGTTTTGTTGCTAGTGTGGATGAGGGGTGTGAGACCGAGAGAAACAACAGAACTCCACCACGAGCAACACAGCTCAATCTTGGGGGGAAAAAATCATTTTATTAAAAACTGTCTGAATGTTTGGTGGAGTAACTGGTGTTTTTCTCCAGAAGGAGAGATTTACAAAGTCCTCATAGTCAGAGCCTATATCAGGTCATAAATGCACTGAGTGGGCAGTCAACAAATATTTAAACATGAGGCTGGAGAGATGGGTGGGGGCAGAGTATGAAAGGCCTTGAGTGATTCAGCAGGAGGCCCGATCCTGTAACTCAGCACACTCTGGCCCTCAGGCTGGCCATCTGTGTTTGTAAATAAAGTTTTATTGTAACACAGCCCCCTGCATATTGCTTATGGCCGATTTCACACACACACACAGAGTTGAATAGCTGTAAGAGAGACAATGTGGCCCACAAAGCTGAAAATATTTAATAGCTGGCCCTTTACAAAACATTTGCTGGTACTTGTGGGAGAGAGAGAATTGGAGGTTTTATGCACAGGAGTGTCCTAATCCACTCTATATTTTAGGAAGATGGATTCTACACTCTGGGAACAGTAAGGAGATATTTTAATGATGCAGTTGATGAGTCTCGCAAGGCATTTGGATGTGGGTTGATTGGTAAGTAGTCTCTGTCTCAGGTGGGGCTCCCCAGGAGCAGACCCTGAGACAAGGAACCCATGCAAGGAGATTATTTGGGAGGTGACCTCAGGAAGCACTGTTGGCGAAGGCAGGAAGTGAGGCAGGGAAGGGAGGCAGCCTTTAAGGGGGGCACTGTGAGCAGATTACCACTCCCGGGGCCTCTGGGGGCAGTGTAGACCACGCACCTGTGAGGGAGAGGGAGCCGGGGTGTTTATACTCCAGGTCCCACCAGCCCTTGGTTGGGTGCTGCCCCCAGGGCGGTGCCAGGTCCCCAGCACCTGCCTCCTTCCCCAGGTGTGGGCAGAGCAGGCTCGCAGCCAGAGGAAACAGTGAAACGACAGCGCTGGCAGGTGTGCCCTGTGCCCACACCCAGGACAAAGAACCTGGCCACAGACATCGTTCGTTGAGGCTGGTTTTCTCCAGCTTTGGATGGAGCTGTCTTTGAGAACAGTTTGGGGGGATTCTTGGGGAGAGGTAGGAAAGGTGGGCAGTATCCCCTCCTGGGTCCCACAGGTGTTTACAGAACAGCTATGCTGTGCTGATAAGCCTCCTGGCACATCCCTGGGATGCAGAGCCCCTCCTCCACTAGGAGCTGGCAGTGGGATGTGGGGTCAGTTCCCACATGTTTCTAAGCCTCAGTTTCTTCATCTGTAAAATGAGACAGCAACACCTGTTTGTCTCGAGGATTAAACAAGACACTTAGCATGGTTCCCCCACACAGTGAGCCCCCAGTTATGAATGGAATGCCACTCAGCCAGCACCTGTGTTGCTAGATTCTCCTCTGCCCCCCAAATAATTCCCCTGAGAATGGACCTCCACCAGGTGGATTCGGAAGGCACCTGGGGCTGGAGCCACAGAACCAACACACCCTGTGGGATGTGAGGAAGCTGCTTCACACCTCTGGCCTCAGTGCTAATGTGGGACTCAAGCATCCGGGCTTTCCTGCCCACAAAGTTGGCGAGTGTGAGGATTGAATGAGATCATTATGTGTGTTCAAAGTGGGTTGTCAACTATACAGTAGCAGGATTTACATTTTGTTTGTGTACATTTTTTTTGTATATTTATTTTATATATGTGTTTTTGTCTCTAGATAGTGAGCTCCTTAGATCCCAAGTACCCAGCACTTGCCGCCTAGTAAATGATTGTTTAATAAACGATTATGCCTGAGGCATGGTAGGGCCTTGCTACGTGCTCACTGAATGAACAAATGGATGAATCAGCAAATTAAATGCATCTGTGAGTCAGTGAGTGATCAAGAGAGTAAGTGAATGTAGAGAGAGAAGACTAAGACCAAATGAGGACTAAGATTCCTGAGTGCTAGGACTAAGATCAACTGAGTACTAAGATTCCTGAGTGCTAGGAATAAGGTTGACTGATGACCAAGATTTCTGAGTGCTAAGACTAAGATTGACAGAGGACTAAGATTCCTAAGTGCTAAGACTAAGATTGACTTAGGACTAAGATTCCTCCATGCTAGGACTAAGATCGACTGAAGATCAAGATTCCTGAATGCTAAGACTAAGATCAACAGAGGACTAAGGACCCTGAGTGCTAGGACTAGGATTGTCTTAGGACTAATATTCTGGAATGCTAGGACTAAGATCGATAGAGTACTAAGATTCCTGAGTGCTAGGACTAAGATCGACAGAGGACTAAGATTCCTGAGTGCTAGGACTAAGATCCACAGAGTACTAATATTCCTGAGTGCTAGGACTAAGATCGACTGAGTAGTAAGATTCCTGAGTGCTGGGACTAAGATCAACAGAGGACTAAGATTCCTGAGTGCTGGGACTAAGATCAACAGAGGACTAAGATTCCTGAGTGCTGGGACTAAGATCAACAGAGGACTAAGATTCCTGAGTGCTGGGACTAAAATCGACAGAGGACCAAGATTCCTGAGTGCTGGGACTAAGATCAACAGAGGACTAAGATTCCTGAGTGCTGGGACTAAGATCGACAGAGGACTAAGATTCCTGAGTGCTAGGACTAAGATCCACAGAGTACTAATATTCCTGAGTGCTGGGACTAAGATTGACAGAGTACTAAGATTCCTGAGTGCTGGGACTAAGATCGACAGAGTACTAAGATTCCTGAGTGCTGGGACTGAGATCGACAGAGGACTAAGATTCCTGAGTGCTGGGACTAAGATCAACTGAGTAGTAAGATTCCTGAGTGCTAGGACTAAGATTGACAGAAGACTAAGATTCCTGAGTGCTAAGACTGAGGTCAATGAGGACTAAGATTCCTGAGTGCTAGGACTGAAGTAGATGAGGACTAAGATTCCTGAGTGCTAAGACTAAGATCAACTGAGGACTAAGATTCCTGAGTACTAGCCTTTGATCCTCCCATTTCCAGCTGTGGGGCCTTGAGCAAGTCCCTTTTCCTCCCTGAGCCTCAGTTTCCCTATCTGTAAAGCAGAACAGCTCTAGGAGTCCTTCGAGCTCTGGGAATCGAGGACTGGTCCGCCTGCTCCCAGTCCCCCAGGCCTGACTATAGGGTGATTCTGATGACGTTGGCTCATCTCCTGGGCCCTCGGGGACCCAGCTGGCTGTTTCTTTTCCCTCGGGATGTTCACAGTGTGTTCTCTGACACGCCTCCTTGTCTGGCATTGGTGCTTTCCTTCACGCGCTGGAATTAACCCCATGGGTGCGTCAGTCTGGTTATGCATCAGCGTCAACCTGCTGTTGGTGAAACGCAGAGTCCTGGGCCCACCTCAAGACCTGCTGGCATCTCCGACTTGCTGTGTGGCTTTGGGGAATCAGCTACCCTCTCTGATCCCTGTTTCTCTCTATCATAACAATGCAGCTAACCACAGGGTGAGGCTTAGATGAAACACTGCACATGAAGCCATCCACAACTGCAGGCTCCCTCACCAGCCTGAGTCCCTCCCACCTGCTTGCGAGTGTGAGAGATGTCACAGCTTTTATTTTCTGTAAGTCACTTTAATTTCTTTTTCCAGACCCCATCCCAACAGGCTGGAGAAAAACATAACCTTGGACAGGCATTCTGAAAGACCAGCCCACCATGCCCCCAGGGCGGTGACACGGCCAGGGTCTCGGTTTTGAAACACTCACCAGGACACCGTGGTTCCTGTTCGGTTCTGCCTTGCCGTTGCCCACCCCAAATGACGATCCCAGAGCTGGTGACCCGCTCGAATGAGAGGGGGAGCCGGGAAAGATGGAACGCCTACCGGAAAGGAAACACACGCACACACCCAACAAGGTAGATCCCGAATATTATCCAGACACATTGCCTCGCCTCCGCACATCTCTCATGCTCTATTTAATGTGACCTTTCCTTAACCACCGAATAGGCATGTTTTATTGGGTGGACACAGTTACAGGAGAAATTTGAAATATAGGTAAAATCATGACTCCAGTGCAATTATGAAATGGACGTGTGTCAAAGATTGCATTTGACTCCTCAATTAATGAGGGAGCCAGAAAGATGGACCAACCGGTTCACCTGAGATTTCAAACAGCACACATAGATGCAGGCGATCAGAGACGCTGGGATTCGTTTACAAGCAGATGCGAAATTGGTCGATCACTTTGGGGCAATAATCTATTGCGTTCCCTTGGAAAAAATTCATTTGCATTTCTACGGCATGAATCATTTGAGTCACTATCAGGTTTTTTTTTTTAGTTAGAAGTCACAAAATTGCTCAGAGACAATGAAAGGTACAATAACAACCTGGAAGGTTGTGCTGGGCGGAACACTCAGCCATCTTTTGTTTATTTTTTGCCTATATCAGCATCGTTTGCAATTTTTCCTGACAGTACCATGCTGCCACCACTTCCCAGAAAAGACAGGAGAGGCTATTTTTTGTCACCTGAGCCTCAGTTTCTTAATCTGCAAAATGGGTGTCATAGGAGCCCCTGACACCCCAGGGGCAGGAGCTGCCGCTGTGACACGGGCAAGGGCAGAAGTGAAGTGTGTCTGGAAAGTTCCCCAAACCTCAGTCATGTGTGTCCCTCCTTCCTGACTTTGGTCACATCCTGTTCTACCTTCAAAGAGTTACTATTTCCTTTATCACGATTCTGATTTGATAAGACCCATGAAATCGGAGGATGAGGTGCTGGCTCTCTCTATTTTTTTAATACATGTGAATATAGACATACAGCCACCGAGATAAGAAAAGTAAATTCATCCTCGTACCGACTAATCCAACGCTCTGTGGGAAGCCCTGGGCCTGGACGGGAGGGAGGAAGACGTTAAATGGTGGCCTGCCCCGTATGCACATGCTAACCACGTCACCACCACCAGCAGCAACAGCTTACTCTCCAGATCAATTCACAGCTGGGGAACCTCCTCCTGAAACCAGAGGGAGGGCAATGGAAACCCCACCGAGGGGGTTCTTGGAAACAGAGGGCAAAGACTGCACGGGGTGGGGCGGGGGGATTGGCTTGTGTGGGCTGTGAGAGGCAGATCCCTGGGTCTCGTGCACCCCTCCCCCTGGCCCCGCAAGCCCCCTGCCCTGCCCCTCAAACTCCCCCTCTCCTCTTGCTCTGTGCCTTCAGAAGCCCAGACAAAAGGGCCCCCTCCTGTGATTCATCCGGCTGGAATGTGGGAGTTCTCGAATCGCTCTAGCAAGAGCCTTTTAATTCCCTTCCCTGATGAATGGGCGAGGCCCTCAAAGGAGATGGCGAGGCTCCGCGTCCCTGGCGCGCCGTCCTCCCCCTGCCCGGCGTCATTCTTTCTGTACAGAACACGTCAAGTGTTCCACTTCCCGGGAACTCGCTTGGCATGCAAACATTTGGTGATTAAGCGAGGCTTACTTAATTAAGCACTCTGTAATGACTCTCAAACCAGAGAAGGGTGGATTAGAAGTCCGATTCGTGCTGGCCATGTGAAAGGGGAGGCGGACAGCCATCCAGCCGGGGGAGCAGGGCGGGGGCTCCCACAACTGTGATAGAATCATTCATTCATTCACTCGTTCAGCATATTCAGGGAGCACACGGAGAAGCCCGAGTACATGGTGAATAATGAGCGCCGGGCACTGTGCTGATACGTCTGGTGAATAACACCACAGTGAGTAGGAACAGGTGACAGTTATTGAGAGCTGACTCTAGTGGGCACTGAGCTTCAGCTGCGAATAACAATCATATTAATGACAATAATAATAGCCCACCGTGACTCGCTTTCCCCATCTGTACAATGGGCATTTTGGACTGGGTTGTCTCTAAGTCCCCGCACCTAGGTCTTTGGAGCCTGGAGTGTCTCCTCTGCTCTTGGGGGCCACAGGAATGACAGTGGCCATTAGAAGGCTTTGGTCTTAGGTACAATATTGCAGAAGGCTTCAGAGCCCAGCCCTGCATAGCTTTGAACCAGAGCGAGGTCAAGTCTGAGCTCTGATCTTCATAAACTGTGTGACCTTCACCAAGTGGCTTGCCTTCTCTGAGGCACCTTTCAAATGAGATAACCCTTCTACCTGGTTCCAGGGCTGCTGTGAGTGATCTGGACAGGCTCCTGGGCACTAGGGCCCACTTAAAATGGTCTGCCTCGTAGCAGAAGCTATGGTTTCTCAAACCTGGAGCCACAAATATGCCCCAAAGTGTCCACTTCTCCACTCGTTCTTGTTTTCTCATTTCTGCTGTAACCCGGAAACAGCCTCTTATACCTTGAGCAATCGTCTCGTCACTGAGGACTCGTGCGTGACTTGAGTGCCTGGTTGGTGTGTGCTTTCGCAAGTGTGAGATTGCTGGGTAAAGGCCAAACAGCCTCTCAGGGTGGGTCCAGTGAAGATCTTGCAGGCATTTGAAGAGTAGGATGAGGTGGAGGGGTCACCTCATCACATGGGCACAGAGCACGGTCTCGGGGAACTCGGGGGGTCTGCCCCACAGGGGCAGCTCCAGACTCACATGTGAGTGGACGTGTCACCACCCCCGGCCCTGCACAGGCTGACATGCCATCATTCACTGGCAATGAGGGCGGTGGAGAATACGCAGAGAAGACCTTTCTCTGTTCCCGAGGCCGCCGTCTTTGCGCTAGATGCTCATTTAATGATGATCTCAGAAATCCGGTTCACACAAAGCAGACCACCTTCTGTGTACCCAACAGATGCAACATTAAGATGAGCAGATTCGGTTAAATATGAGGTCTGATTAGCCTGAGCTAACAAGCAAAGACTTGCCATGGCACAAGCCCTTTGGAACAACACCCCTCTCTCAAAAGGCATTCTCTGCTTTCAAATTATGCAAGTTAGGAAACAGACCTAAAGAGTGGCAGCCACTGGTGCTCTCCTACCCAAAGTCCATTTTCTCTTTCTTCTGTAGTGACAGGTCCCATATTTTATGTGAGGTGCCGCTATGCCCAGCTAAATGGTTTTATTCTCCACCTCCCTTAGATAGAGTTGCCAATGCAACATAAGCTGAGGTTGTTAGGTGGGATTTCTTAGTAGGTTCTTTAAAAAGAGTAGTTGTACATGAGAGACATGCTTTCTTCCTTCTGTCTTCTTTTTGCAAGGAGCATAGATGAAATAGCTGGAGCCACAGCAGCCGTATTGTGACCATGAGGTGCCTTGAACTAGGTGACCACGTGCTAAGGACATTAGCACAGAAGAGACTAGATATTTCCTGATTTCTTCGACACAAGAGAAAAATAAAACCTCATTTTATTTAAACCATTGTCATTCTGGGTCTCTTTTATTAGTCCTCATTGCCATTCCTAACTGATACAGAGTTGACATATCAAAGCAGATCTAGAATACCATTTTTCTATATTAAACCTGGCATGGGTGATTTAGATTCAAAAAAACCGCATTTTCTGTCATATTAAATTAATGTTGATAATTTAAATTTTATGGTTTCATAGTTAAGTTTATAATTATAAGGTGAAGGGGCTTCCTACAAAAATAAGTCATAAGGGAATTATATGTTGACTTACATCTGTATACATTTAAAGGAAATTTTAAAATAAACTGATTAAAGTAAATATTAAGAATCTCTTCATTTTTGCTCCTTAAAAGAGGTCCATAGGTTATTTGAGTTTAAGAGAGGCTGGGCCTGGCACTGGTCTGAAGTGGCGTCCAGGACTCCTCCCCTGCCCCCACTGCTCCTTGGAGCGGAGGGGGAGCATCAGGAATTCTCCTTAGCAGGTGAGAAGAGCTCAAGGTGAGAAGCTGGGCGTTTGGGCTTCAAGTGAGGGCGGGGAATAAGAGAAATTCCCTCTTGAATTGTGAAAAACTTCCCCACCCAAAACAAGACCCAGCAGCGTTCGTCTTCTCCTCGTTTCCTGGCCCAGAGCGAGGCCGGAAAGCAGACCCTCTGCAACACCCGGGGAGAGGCTGTTTTTATAGCATCCCCTGCAAGTGGCGGCCGGGAAAGGCAGGGGCTCCGAGGGAAACCCCGCCTGATGAGATTGCCAGCTCAGGGCAGGTGCAGCTGCTCTGACCCACAACAGATTCCTCACCCGGGGAGCCAGGACCTCGGCTTCCCCTACCACACGCCTGGGCGGCCCCGGTCTCTTCATCTGAGAAACGGGACCTCGGGGCCAGCGGAGCATCAGAGAGGTGGCTGCAGATCGAAACAACAGGATAACCCGTGTTCACACCCGAGATCTCTGAGTAAGGCGACGGGTCCTGTTAGAGTTAACTTAGTCTGTTTAAGGTATTTCTTTTCCCTCCAAGGGGATATTTATTTTAACCTTTTGATTGCAAACGACGTTTCCAGGCTCAACATATCTGGGGCCCTGGTCACATTAGGATGAAACAGAGCAAAGTCTTGGACGAGCTCGAGGGGGCCTGAGGGCAGACAAATGGCGGGACAGAGGCTGAGCCCTCAAACGAGCTCCGAGGGGAAGGAGGCTTGGGAATCGTGAGAAACGGGATCCAAAATAAATCTCTGCCACTCCTCCTCGGGGTCAGGACCGAGGGTCTTTGCTCTGGAGGAGTTCTGAGCGCAGGGCTATGTGCTGGATCTAACAAGGTAAAGTTGGACCAGAACAGCCCAAAAGTGTCCTGCTGGGTCTAAAAAGTCAAGGATGGGGCCCAGCCTGGTGGCGCAAGTGGTTAAGCGCTCGCGCTCCGCTGCAGCGGCCTGGGGTTCGCTTGTCAGGCCATGCTGTGGCGGGGTCCCATATAAAGTGGAGGAAGATGGGCACAGATGTTAGCTCAGGGCCAGTCTTCCTCAGCAAAAAAGAGGAGGATTGGCAGATGTTAGCTCAGGGCCGATCTTCCTCACAAAAAAATAAAAAATAAAATAAGTCAAGGATGCCAGTCGTCATGGCAGGGTTTATTATCATTATTTTTATAGCTAACATTGGGCATTTGCTATGCGCCAGGCACACTGCCAAGCATCGCAATGTATTATTTTACTCCAAAGAGGCAGCGGGTTCCCCCAGCCAGGGGCTGACCCAGCCAGGTAAGCGTCAAGGTGCCTGGGGAGCTCTGGATGAAGACTGAGTCCCCTGAACACCCCTCAGGAGACCTGGCTCCCCTGGAATCCTTTCTGTATGGTCTGTCTCTCCTGCTGGACTACGATCCCCGAGGCCAGGGGCTGTCTCTGGCTGGTCCCCCCTGAATCCACTGCTTAGCACAGCGCCTGGCACAGTAGCTTCTGAGTTAATCCTTGTTGCCTGAATAGATGCAGGAATGAATGAAAGCCAGCCTCTGGGCAGACACGCAGGCCCTCAGGGACATGTCATCCTCTTTGCTATTCCCAGACCAACCTTGAGTTACGTACTCGGCTTGATTCAAGACATGACAGCCGTGTGACCCAAGATGGCGCATGGGCCGAGAGCGTGGGTCTAGAGTCACACTTCCGCTGGGTTTGAATCTCGACCAATCTACCAGCTGGAAGACCTTGGGCAGGGGACCCAAGCCTCAGTTTCCTTCTCTGCAAATGGGATCATAACTGAACTTGAAGGAAGTTGTGAACATTAATAAGATATGTATGCAAAGCTCTTAGCACAGTTCTTGGCGTGGAATGTGACCCGGGAGTTATTGTTACAGTTGTGATTATTTGCGGAGGTGAAATCTGGGACGCAGCTCCAGGATGTCGTAGTTCTCTGTAGAGTTTCACATCGCCAGATTCTGCCTGTTCTCCAATCGCTTGAGATCCTCTGGGGTCCTGGGACCATTGCCTCCCGTCACTAAGACATTTGATCCTGGGCATTTGACGTCCCTCCCAAACCATCAAGAGAACACTTAGTCCACAGCCAAGGCAGAGCCACATGGGTCCTTCTGTGCAGTGGCCGAGTTTCCACAACGGCGAAAGCAGTGGCGAGTAAACAAGTTTGATGCAGTGGAGTTGGCCTCACCAACCAGGCAAAGAAGGAACACAGATTTGACCCCAAGTCCCCAGAGAAGCTTGGATAATGGTCAACCTTGATCCCATCCACCTACGTGCCAGGCTCTGTGCTAAGGATTTGACGCCTTTATCTCATCTAGTCCTCACAAGGACCTGAGAGGCGACTTCTGTCGTTGTCCCCACTTTAAGGATGAGAAACGGAGGCTCATGAGCCCAAAGTCCCACAGGAAATGGCAAAGTGGGAGGTGAACACAGTTCTGTTAAGTTGAAGCTTTTAACCCAAGACTTAAATCATGTCTGACTCAAAGGCTTTTATTAGATGTTGGCTGCCGTCCGCTCAGCTCTGGGGGTTCCAGGAATCTGGGGCTTGAAGGATGATGGTGAGGCGTCTAGAATCCCTCCTCGGAGCTCACCCACAGCCACTTATTTACTGACCCCCTACTATGTGCAGAACACTGGGCAACACCCCGGTGACGCAGCAGGGAACAGGATGGCGGTGTCCCTGGCCTGGGGGGATCGCCAGTCTTTCAGAACAGTCTAGCAATTCGTGGTCGATTCCAACACACACAGAGTGAGGGAAAGTACAGGTGGCCGTGGGACCACGGGGCCTCCGAGCACGATTACAGGGTAAATTTAATGACCTGGGAAAACTCTTATGCTAAAATGTTAAATGAAAACGCAGGCCACAAAATTTCTCATGGAGCCTAATTCCAACTTTATTGTAAAAATATATGTGTACGTGAATAGGGAAAAAGACTCATAAGGAAATGCATAAAAATGTCAACAGTGGTTATCGCTGAGTCGTGGGAATTAAATATCCTTCCTTTTACCCTAATACACGGCTCAAATTCTCAACCTCAGGTAGGTATTCATTTCATTTTATAGGTTTATATACATTTTAATTATAAAGTAATTTATACCTGTTAGAATCTCGAAAGTCTCTAACTCTCCTCTCCCCACTAGAAACCCCCGTATTTTAAGGTGTGATATGCATCCTTCAGGTCACACACACACACACACACACACACGAGCGCGCGCTATGCTCTTATAGCATCACTTTTGTTCCTGTTTTGATCTGTATTCTGTTTATAACATGGTCTGCTTCTTAATTAAAGAAATATATATTTACATTTCTATGTATGCATTCGTATACAATTATATTTATATAATTTCTGCAACTTTCCCTTAACAATATATTGTGACCATCATTTCATAACAGTACGTGCAGATCTCCTCCCATTCTTGTTATTCCAAGCTGTGACTGTAGCACCGTTTACTTAATACCCCCCTACTGAGGGACATTCTTAAACAAGAGTCTTTGCAGACCTGTAGAAACATTTTAGAGGACAAATTCCTACAAACAGGCCTCCTGGCTGGGTCAATGGGTGCGGCGTACGTTTAATGGGTTGTTCAATTAGTATTGAAATAACAATCATACAGTCTGGGTGAGCGGAAGAACAGAGCTAAAATCTCACCATCGTCCTCTTAGGTTCCATTTTACAGATGGAGGAACTGAGGCCCAGGGAGGGCCATTCCCGGCCAAAGTCACACGGCAAATGAATGCAAGGTCAAGTCTGGAATTCAGGACTCACTCCATCGGGGCTCTTTTCTCCCCCCACCCCCGCCCTCTACCCTCCTCGGTGGGGACCCCGGGTCTCTCCTTGTACCTCCCTCCAGGCCAACCCGTCTTTGGCTGCAGCTGGGTTATTGACAGCACTTTCAATGAGTGGCCTTGTGGGTGGAATTATTGGCCCGTAATTGAATTGAAAACAAAAGGAGATCGAGTTTTATAGGGAGCAGGAGGCCACCAGAGGGAGAAAATCAAATCCAGAACAAGCATGGAATGTTCTCCAGGAAGATCAGCTGCAGGTGGGCGTGTGGGGTTCCTTGGCTGTTTATGAGCTGCCGGGGTTAAGGTCCACCCCTCCAGCGCGGGCCCTGCTCCACCCGGACGCGGTCCTCTCCGATGGTGCGTGCTGCAGGTCTGCGAAGTGCCTGGACTCCCGTGCAGCAGGCAGAAATGGGGCGCTGGCTCCTGGGGACTCCGGCATCTTAGGTCTGGCTGCCCCAGGCGAGGGAGGGAGGGAGGCCAGCCCCCCACTTAGGCGTCTGATCTGGGGAGAAAGCACGTCTGCATCCTCAGTCATTTCCACGCCTCTTCATGGGCCCACTGTAAGAGGGCGGGGCAGGGGGTGGTAAATGAGACCACGCAAGTCCCATCACCAGCTAAGAGCCTACTGTGGACTGAGTTGTGTCCCCGCAAATTCGTGTGTTGAAGCCCTAACCCTTGGTGTGACGCGTCTGGAGACAGGACCTACAGGACGTCATTAAGGTGGAAAGAGGTCATAGAGGTGGGGCCCTGATCCAGAGGATTTGTGTCCTTGTAAGAAGGGACACCAGGGAGCTCTCTCTCTCTCCCTCCCTCCCTGGCTGTGCATGCGCACTGAGGAACGGCCATATGAGCACATAGCAGGAAGGTGACCATCCACAAGCCAGGACTAGACTCCTCGCCGGAAACAGAGTCAGCTGGGACTTTGATCTTGGACTTCCAGCCTCCAGAACTGTGAGAAAATAAATTTCTATCATTTAAGCCCCCCAGTCTACGGTATTTTGTTAGAGCAGCCCGAGCAGGCTGAAATACAGCCTATCCGAGACTGGAACTTGGGGCCTCACGTTCCCAAGCCCAGTGGTTTTTGGCCTCCATTTTCATCCATACAGCCTTCTGTGTGGCATGCGTTTCTATGTCTGCAGGCTGACTTGCTCTGAGGCTGGGCTCAGAGGTTAGAGATTATGTATCACCGTTTCCCAGGGCTCAGCTCAGGGCCTGTGCATCCTGCATCCTCAGGGAGATTTGCTTAATGAATAGATGCACGTTTATAGACGTAGGTGCATATTCATGGAGCCCCACTGTCACCAGGGGTGGGAGGATGAGGATGCAACAGGCTCTCCAAGGAGGCACTTACTAACGGAAGAGCGAGGTGTGAGCTGCAGCCAGCACGGTGGGCGCGGGAGGAGGAGGGATGGTGTGAACAGAAGCAAAGAGACTGATGCTCAGAGGCTGCTCCAGGGAAAAGAGCCAATCGCTCTCTGATCAGCCAGGGGAGGGTGGCAGGAGGTGAGAACGGGAGGCAAACAGAAGCCATATGGGGAAACCCCGACTTGCTAAGCAAAGGGGCTGACTTTGACTCTGTAGGATCTGATTCTCAAACTCGTCTTGAAGCACCTCCAGGGGCATATGGCATATTCTTGTGGGCGTGCAAAACCACTGGATAAACACAGTGCGTCTTCCTGGGGCGTTAATTAACTCTTCAGAGTTAATGATTTTTAACTCCAAGAATTTCAGCCTTGCAGATGGTTAAGCACCCAGTCTCTAGAGTTACTATCAAGTGCAAATCTTGATTCAAATTGCTGGCTGTGTGACCTTGGGCAAGTCACTTCACCTCTGTCGCCTCAGTGACCTCATCTGTTAAGTGTAGACAATCATGTGCAAACCTGTATATGAGTCCTTGCAGTACTTTATTTATGATAGTCCCAGACAGGGAGCAACCCAATATCCTTCAAAGGGTGAATGAATGAACTGTGGTACATCCATACAATGGAATACTATGCAGCAACGAAAAGGAATGAACTAAGGATACCCACACCAACTTGGATGGATCTCAAGGGAAGGGCCTTATGTTGAGTGAAAAAAGCCACTCGAAGGTCACAAGTATGACTCCATTTATATAACATTCTTGAAGTGACAAAATTATAATGATGGAGCACAGATGAGTGGTTCCCAGAGCTTAGGGTTGAAGGGAGTGTTCGAGGGAGTTTTCTTGTGGGTTCAGAGTCGTTCTGTGTCCTGGGTGTGATGGTTGCTCTAATGTATATATGTGATAAAATGTCATAGAAGTGTAGATATATATATAAAGAGTGTGTGTACCAATGAATAAAATCCCAGTAAGGCATGTGGCATCGCACCCGAGTCGGTTTCCTGGTTTTGACAGTGAACTGTGGCTACGTAAGATGTTATCATGACTGGGGGGTGCTGGGGGCTCTCTGGGTACACGGGAACTCTCTGTACTGTTTTGGCAACTTCTTGTGAGTCAAACTATTTCAAACTAAACAGTTATTTTAAAAATGCAGATAGTCACGGTCCCTACCTCCCAATGTAGATGACGACATGATTTGCAAGAAGGATCTGGCACCCGGTAAATATAGCGTACACGTTGGCCGGTGCTACCACCTGCCTTTGGAAAGGGAGGTGGTAGGGATGGGCTTCGGGGAGCTTCACTGAAGCTGATAGAATTTCCTGATGGAAACTCTTAAGGCCGAAAGAGAATTCAGATGTAATGTCTCAAGAAAAAAAGGAAAGAAAAGAGCAGTCCTGCTTTGTACATGAGCCTGCACTTCTCCGTCGAGAGAGGCCTCCAAACGCTTTGCAAGTTTCTTGAGCAACATCTGTTAATCCTGCGATGTCAAGGCCCGCGCTTCCCGAGCCTGGGAAAGCGCTGCTGTGTTTTACTGACTTCCCCACAGTTGGCAGTTTCCCTCGGAATCGCCGTGTTAATCAGAAACACGCCATCCATATTGTCAACACTTTGTTTAACCACTTCTATAAATTCAGCATTAGTGTTGGAGCCGTCCCGAGGTGATGGATGAAATCCGCGGCGGCCCCAGACAGCCCAGCCCCATAAAACAAAGTCCAGGACGCGAGGCTCGAAAGCGGGAGACACTTGACGTTCACCGGGACTTGTGACACGGTGATGACTCACCTCGGGGCTGGAGCGAATGGCGGGTCTCCCCAGGAAACGGCTCCAGGAGCAGGGGAGAAGTGAGAACTGCTGGGGAGTTGATCTGAGAAATCTCTGCCCCGCGGATTCAGGAGATGCCTGGAATGAAGCCGGCGGATGAGAGAACATGGAGGAAGCTTCGGGGAGAAGGGACTCCACGAGATAGAAGGACTGGTCCACGCTGACCAGATAAAGCCCTTTCTTTCCGAGCCCATGGCATTCACTGATGGCCGCCAATAATGGAGGTGGGTGGGATGCATTTATCCCCAGAGTGTGGGCTCCTGTACATCTCTATCTGTCCATCAGCCCGTCTGGTGTCTGCCTGGACCGACCACAGGCCTGGGGTCCAGTAGATCAAGTCTGAGCTCTGCCCCCACCCTGGGGCAGGCACACGCACTGCTGTGAGCCTTGCTTGGGAGATGTTTCCATTCACTTATTGAGCGCCTACTGTGTACCAGGCCAGACGCCAGGGAAACCAAAGTGAACAAGATGAATACGGTTCTGCTCCTCATGGCCTCAGAGTAGGTGAGGGAGAAGGATGTTGGCCAAGTAATTAATGCAGAACGCTAGAACAGTGTATAACAGAGGCCCTGGACTCAGCTTAGGGGAATCAAGGAAGCCTTACCCGAGGAGGTGATATTTAAGTGACACCCGGAGGATGAGACAGAGGTGGATTAAGAGGTAAGAGAAGGGTTCCAGGCAGAAGGAAAGGCCCTGAGCTGACCAGGACATGGGACTTCAAGGGTCCGAGTGAAGGTTGGAAGGTTGGAGCCCAGTGCATGAGGAAGGGAGTGGGGTGGGGGGAGTTGGAGGGACAGGCTAGGGCTGGGCCACATATCAACTTTCAGCGCTCTTGATTCCAGAGGGGAAACTGAGGCCACAATGGGCCAGTGATGTCAGGGCAGCACCCCAATGCCTTAGCCCATGCCCGGCAAAGCTAACCAAGATGGCGGCTCGTGTCCATGACCCTCTCTTCTCCCATCACCCCTGCTGCAGAGAGGAAAGGTGGCTGGACAAGGCATATTCCTCCAGAGTGAGGCAACAGAGACCTCAACCAGCTCTTGTCTTCCAGCAGCCTCCTCCCTCAGACCCTCGGACAGGGGCCAGGCCTTAAAAAGAGGCCGCCTGGGGGGTGCTGGCCCTCCTCCCCACCTCCCCCATCCCTGGCTCCCCAGGCCAACTGCTCTCCATTCCACATCCTGCCCGCCTCGTCCAACTCTTTCCAAGCGCCTGTTTTTCCAGAAACACGAGTTGAGCAAAACAGCCTCCCTCCCTGAACTTAAGTCTGAAATAATAACCCCAAGAAACACACGCTTTCTTGGAAAACCCTTCAGAGCTTCCCGCTGCCTTTGGACACGTCAAAGCCGGGTTTGTTAAAATAATAATCTTGAGGAACTCGAGCATCTCCGCTGCCAAGTGCCTTGCATAAGAGTATCACGCACCTCCATCCCTGACCCAGAAAACTGGGCCGTGAGGTCACGTGGCCCCGTGTCCAGAGCGGAATCGCTCACTTTCATTCTTTTCCCTTTTTTCTTTTTTTTTCAGGTACAGATGGCTCCCTGAGTCGTGGTCTGAAGCAGCTGGGCGATGTGTTCATGGAGACAGGCTGCTGCTGGGCTGGGGAGGGGAGGAGACTGACCAGGCCAGAGGCTCTGGGAGTTGTGAAGCCCATGGACTTGGTGTCCACTCAGAGGCTAGCATGCAGCAGGACGACAGGGAGCATCCAGTCCAGCTGACTAGCTGGCACCAGAATCTCCCCCGGTTGTGCCTTGGCAGGGTCGTGAGGTCGCCACCTGCCCAGGGCTACGTGGCCGTCTTCAGTGCCTTCGCCGCCCGTTTGCAGGAAGAGGTTCATGTTCTCTCGCTTGGCTGATGGTGGGTGGACTCTTGGCTCTGGAACTGGGTGGTGTCGGGCTGGATCTCTGGCTCTGGTGCTTGCCAGCTGCGTGACGTGGGTGAGGGATCTGGCCTCTCTGAGCCTCAGTTTGCTCATCTGTGAAATGGCAGAGCTCAGAGGATCTCGCTAGGGGTTGTAGTTAAGATTCCGTCGGATGAGGCATGTGAAGTGGTTAGCACAGAGCCTGCAGGCCGCGCAGTGGAGCCCGCTGGATGACACGATGCTGAGGGAGCCGTCTGCTCCCCTGCTCTGGCAGCACCTTAGGATCTCCTCCCAGCGGCCTTGGGAGGAGGAGGTCTCTGACGGGAGCAGGTGGAGAGAGTGTGGAGGTCTGCAGACAGGCCCAGCTGGCCTCTCACATCCGACCTCCCACCCCTGAAAGCTCCTTTCTTCTGCCTCCAGGAGCCCCTGCAAATTGTAAATCCCCCCGAGAGGGATGGAATGTTTATGGGGCATCGCCAGTCACTCTAGAGACATGACATCATCCAATGCTCAGAACACCAGAGGGGAGCATGGACTATCTGTGTCCCCATTTTAGAGGTAAACAAACTGAATCCCAGAGAGTTTGCATCATTTGACGGAAACCACACAGCTGGTGGAATAAGGCAGGTAATCTGATTCCAGAGGCCCCGGGCTAACCGCTGACCTTCACTGCCTCCCAGCATTTCCCAAACAGCTTTTATTCCCGTAGCCTGTGTTGGGAGGGGGCGCAAGCTCTGGACTCAGCTCTGGGTCCTCATCCCAGCTCTGACCATTCCCTGCTGTGTGGCCTTGAGCAAGTTGCTTTCCTTCTCTGAGCCTCCACTCCCTCATCTTGAAAATGGGGATAAAAATAATACCTCTTCTTAAGTGGGTGGAGGGACGCAATGAGATGATCCGTGTATAGTGCCAGATGCGCGGGAGGTGCTTTAAATAGTAATCTAAACAGTGATTCTCCTCTTTTTCCAGGGTGGATGGCTACACTTGCAGCCCAACCACTTAGAGCGAGTATTTCTGCCCAACTCCATGGATCTCCCTCCTCTTTTTCCTTTTAAACCTTTGCTTGGATGCTAAATCAAAGCTGAGTGCTGGCCCCTGACAGGCCTCGCCTTCAGCCAGCCGCCAGCGCACGTCCAGCATGCTTTATGGGCCCTCGGCCTCTGCAATTAGCGCCTCGGCCTCAGCGGGACGTGCGGGCCTGAAGGACAGGCAGTGTCCTCTTCTCCCGGCGGCACCGGCTCCCAGACCCCGGACAGCCGCCCCCCCACCCGTCCTCCTTGGAGCAGACGGAGATCTGGGGTGCTTCTCTTCACAGCTGGGCACCCCCTTGTCGGCTTTGGGGAAGAGCACTGGGCTGGGCATCCCGTGGGGGGTGATCAGGTCCCTGGTTTTCAGCCTGAGTTATTGTTATTGTTGTTCTTGTCGTTGTTATTGTTTTAGCAGAAGGATGCTTTGAAATTAAATTAGATTAAATCTTCCAGGAATGCTGTATAGATGTGTTCAGTGCCCTGCTCATGTCTGCCTGTCACTCGCTGTTCCCAAGCCTGCTGATCCTATAGGTGGTGGCTGCCTCTGCCCCAGGGCTCTCTTGGGCCTGCACAGTGGGTCAGGACAGGGATGTTGGAGCACATTTCCCTGGGAGCAGCACTCGACCAATGACAGACAGGAGCTGGAGGATAAATACCCCAGCTCCCCTGACCCTGGGCGGGGCAACTCGGTGTGTCCTACAGTCTCCAAGAGGGCCCCAGCGGGACTGAGTTCCCGCTGCCCACAGCAGCCACTGCTCCATAGCACACTCTGTATTGGTGTCCTTCCTCCCTCGTCTCCCCGCCCATTCCCCTGTGGGGGCTTCCCGAGTTCACCTCCCAAAGAGCCACCTGCACTGGAGCCCTTGTCTCAACCTCTGCTCTGGAGGAACCCAAACCAAGATGCATAAACGTGATTGTCTCTGCTCACACTCACCTTGAAGTCTCTGTGTGCTAGGAGGCACTAAGTGATGTTCGTGGATGGAGTCCCATTTTATAGACAGGGAGATGCAGGCCCAGAGAGGCCAAGTCACTTGCCCAAGGTCACACAGTCGGGAAGTGTCAGAGCTTCTCTGCTGGAGGCAGAACTGGGTGCTGGGACCCCACCTGCTGACCCCTACCTCTGCCCTCTGAGTTACCTGGGTCCCTCCGGCACTCATCTCTGGGATTCTGTGACCATTTGTCCCGACATGACTCATTGCATGCAGCCAGGGAAGTCTCCTGCCCCATCTGAAGCGGGAACAGTGCTCCCTTTGCCCACAGGGCTGATGGGGGTGAAATGAGACCCAGCGGGTGACCTGCCTGTGTGCCGTGTGCCCCAGCCTGGTGGTCCTGTGTTTACCTTCTTGGGACACATTTCCCAGTTACCCTGGCTCTATCTGTGCACGAGGCTGGCGAGGCAGCCTGGGGTCGGGACAGAGACAGACTGCTGGGTCTGAAGCTTCATTCAGCCCCGGATGAGCCATGTGACCTCAGGCAAGTCTTGGGTCTCAATTTCTCTGTTTGCAAAATAGAGATAATAGGCACAGGAGAACAATACCGTCTACCCACAGAGTTGGCGAGGGCGTTCGAGGAAGTGACCTTTGCAAGGCACTCGTAATAGCACTCCGACCCTTAACAATCCAAGTCACAGCTTTTGCAGTATTTAATCTTGCCGAGTCCTGGAATTCACAGCAGTGAAATGGGGGTGGGGATGGCACTTACCGCGTTGAGCGTTGTCATGAAAATGAAGTCATAGTGCAAAGTACATGCCTACAACGTAGAAGCTACTCAGTAAAGGGTGTGTTTTAATGTTAATATTAATTAATTGGTTGTTAGTGCCGTTGAGTCAATTCTGACTCCTAGCGACCCCCGGTAGAGCAGAGCGGAACCCTGCCCCCATCTTTTTATACCATCCTCTCACCTTCCGGCGCTGTATCAGACAACGCTCTGCCGCTATTCACAGGGTTTCCATGGCCAATTTTTTTCGGAAGTGGGTGGCCACTTCTTCCAATATTAATTAATGGTAGCTAATTAATATTAATTAATATTAGTATTTAATATTCAGTATTCCTGGTCTGGCTCTAATAGGAATGACTACCAGGTTTCCATCCTTTCTACGGAGTCAGGGGCACCGTGAGGTGTGAGTACATGTCACTTCATTGTTAGAACAGCTGGGGTTGCCAGGTGAGGTACGGCATGCCCCATTCTGTTTGAATTTCAGAGAAATAAAGAATAATTTTTTAGTATAAGTATGTCCCAAATATAGCATGGGCTATACTTTTGCTAAAGAAATAATTCATCGTTTCTCTGAAGTTCCAGTCTAACTGGACACCCTATGTTTTTATTTGCTCCATCTGGCAACCCTTTAAGAATCCATTTAACAACTCACCGAGAAACAGAGACGCAAGGAGCTGAAATGACCTGCCCGAGGCTGGAAGAGGCAGACCCCAGCCAGGTCTCTTAGGTCTGACACCCCTGGGCTCATTGGCTCCCCTGTGTGTAGCTAGCAGGGCAGGAGTTCTCCCAAAGTAATCTGCTCTTTTGGTCAACTGAGCTATCCTCTGTTATGTCACAATGGGGTGCAGTCTGCAGAGGGGGTACCGTCTGCTTGTGTGGGGAGCGCCTGCCCCCATTTTCTCACTTCCCTGAAGACCCCGGGACCCTTCAGCACCCACGGCTGTCTGTGTGCATCGGCCGCCGGGCGGGCCACCTGCTCTGTGCAGACCCTGGGCTGAGCTCCCTGGGTCCCGGCTGCGGAGGGAACAGGACCAAACTCAAGGCCGGCTGGTGTCAGGCAACCCAGCAGGATACAGACGCAAGTGGAAACGGGGAAAAAATCCACCGATTACTTAATGCTGTCCCGGCGTCCAAGTGTTTCGCCTTGTGTGAACTGAGCACAGAGACTTGGCCAGGAAAGTGAGATGGAGCAGGGACCTGGAGACCTTTTCTACGCAAATCCGGAGGGATGAAATGGCGCTTTCAGATCCAGCGAGGTGGACCGGGCGTGCCTCATCTGAAAACATCTTGAGGTCAAAGCCCAGGTCAAGGCGAGGAATTGGGCCCACCAGGAGATGCAGGGCTGCCCTCCCCAGCCCAGCCTCAGCCTCCTGCTCCTGCTGCTGGAACTCCAGCCAAACTTCCTTCCCGCAGCGTGAATTCCCTCCCGCAGCCTGACTTCCCTCCCACAGTCTGAATTCCCTCCTGTTCCCTACTCACCTGGGTCCAGCTCCCCCGCCTTTGCCTGGAATGCGTGCCCCCTCACCTGCACAGGCTTCCCTCCTCTGTGAAGGTGTCCTGGAGCATCCCCAGAGACCCAGACACTCAGACCAGGTTATCTGGATGCAGTTCCCGCTTCACAGACACAGAAACTGAGGCTCACAGAGGAGAAGGGGGTTTCTCCCGGGTCCTGTGGGATCTGCAAGCCAGGTCTCTGGACTCCAACACCAGGGCCCCCTTCATTGCCAAACGTTGTCTATTGACAGCGTAGCAGCACCGATGCTGGCCTCTGCTTCTCACCTGCTGGAGGAACCTCAGGTGTTACGTTCCAGCAGTGAGGTAAAAAGCACACTGGCTGGAACGAAATGAGATCCAAGTTTTTGTGCCAAAATTCTTTCTTTCCTTCCTTCCTTCCTTCTTTCTTTCTTTCTTTCTTTCTTGCTTTCTTGCTTTCTTTCTCTTTCTTGCTTTCTTTCTCTCTCTCTCTTTCCTTCCTTCCTTCCTGCCTGCCTTCCTTCCTCTCTCTCTCTTTCCCCATTCATTTAATAAATGTCTCTAGGCTTGTCTCTAGGTTACTGGTACCCTAGGGCCTAAGGACACAGGCTGAATTGCACCCACACCAAGTCTCCAAGGACCTCCCAGTCCAGGGGGAGAGGCAGACAAGCAAACAGACACGGACAACCTCAAGACAGACCCATGAGGACTCTTAGTGGGGGTCCCAGTGGACTGTGGGACTCCAGAGGAGAAGTGTCCCCTCCTCCCAGCACGTGGACGTGCCAGGGAAGGCTTTCCCAGAATGTGATCTGGGAGCGAGACCTGAGAGAGGAATAGGGATTATCTGGGCAAGAAGTGAGGGGAAGGGACTTTTAGGAATAGGGAGCAGCCTGTGCAAAGGCTCAGGATGGCCAAGCTCCTTCTGGGACGTGCACAGAGTTCACAATGGGCTTGAGAACGCAGACGGAGCTGAGGAAGTTGTGGGACAGGAGAGGGGGGCTGACCCTGAAGGGTCTTGAGTGCCTGTCAGTCTTCTTGGGCTGCATCCAGAGGGCACCAGGACCCCAGGTTTCTCACGAGCTTCTCCACATGGCCTCGCTGAGTCTCTGCTCTTTGAAACCAGTTTGGACCAGATCAGAGTCACCAGCCTGGGGATCTCCCATCTGAGACCGCTGGACTAGCCCAGCTCTAAAGGCTCTGGAAGAGAAAGGGGCAAAGGGATCCCACCTGTACCACACGCGGGTGAGGATGAACTGGGGTGAAGCCCAGAGCTGCCTCATAAACCGCAAAGCTGAGTGGAAAGTGCGTCGTAGAGGGGGTGGGTTTTGAGGAGGAATCCCCCACCCCCTTCCAAACCACTGGGGCCTGTGACTAAAGAAGTCGAAATAAAGAAACCACATCTGATTTCTCCCTCTGGTTCTGGGCGGAGTCCTGGGCTTCTCTGCCCCGCTGACCCGCATGCAGGCTCACAGCGTCCTCCAGAGCTACCGGGAACAGCCTCCGTTACCAGGCACCCACGCTGCCCCTGCGATGTTCCCAGAGACAGCCTTGCAGGAGAGGAGATGGAGGCTCAGAGAGGTGAAGCGCCCTGCCTGGGGTCACACGGCAAGCAAAGAGCTCAGCGGGGATTAGAAGCCAGGCCTGTCGTACTCCAGAGCCGCCCTCTGTCCCCTGAGCCACGGTGGCTCGTGGATAATGAACTGGGAGGTGCAGTCAACCCTGGGGGTCTGAAGTTCTAGGGGAGTGTTCAAAGGCATCTAAACAATTCCCCTGGGGGAGCTGAGACAAGAATCACCTCCCTCCCAAGGAGGAAGGACTCTCGGCTCCCCGTGGACCTGGATTTGTAATAAGCATCCCCGCACTCTGGAGGCAAATGCCAGCCGCTGTCTGGTGTCCCCAAAAATGCTAGAGATAACCCCAGGCTGCAGGGGAAGGTGGGGCCCCAGAGAGGTGATGTGTGAGTGATAGGAAACCCAGACGATACCCTGCACACACACACACACGCACTCACAATTGCAGTGCACCTTATAAAGGCACCACCTCACTGCCTTCACATAGTCACATGAGGGCCATGCGTGATGGATGTACCTCCATTGTGCCCATTTCCAGGAAGAGGAAATTGAGGCTCAGTGAAGTTAAGGATTTGGGTGGCAGAACCAGCAACAGGCCCAGTGACGTCCCCATCATGTCGTGCATCTTCAGGGGGCTGGAACACTGTCCTCGCCTCAGGATCCCTGTGACCAGCAACCCACCTGAATCCGCGAAAATTATTCAGAGGGACCTCCCATGGGTGGGGACCAAGTCTGTCTTGTTCACCCCGTAATCCCAGAGCCTGGCATAGCACCCAGCGCAGAGCAGGCTCCCCAAAGATACTTGGGGGTCTGAACTGAAGTGAAGTTTTAGTGATTAATGAATGAATGAATGAATTAAAATATATAATAAATAGACACATGGTTAGGTGACTAGCTTCTTTAATTAACTTCAGGGCATTAGGATGTTTGGATGAAATTTAAAATATATAAATAGATAATGGATGAGTGCAGGATTGGTGGATCGATGGGTGGATGGATGAATGGATTAATTAATCAGTATAAAGGTGTAGGGTGTATGAATGAATTAACGCAGATATAAATAGATAAGCAAATAAGCCACAGAGAATGAATTGATAGCTGACTGGGCGGAAGGATGGGCAAGTGAACAAGGGGGCAGCAGTCCATGCGTAGGTGGTGTAGAGTGAGGCCCCTTTTGAGCTGCCCAGAGACAGCAGAGCCGCCAGTCCGCGGCCACGCAGCACCCGCTCCCACCTCCATCAGAATCCTGCAGTCCAGCTACTTTTGTTGCCGCTGTGAAAGAGAGTGATTTTTTTTGGACACAGCTTGTCAGAGGAGAAAGCACGCAGGCCCTTCCTCCCACGGATGCCTCTTTAACTGAGCAACACCCCCCCGCTCTCTCAGGCATCCAGGAATAAAACCAAGCAGAAAGCCACAGAAAGTGCAAGAAACCAAATGCAAAAACACAGGAGAGGGAGTTGGGCAAGCGTTCCTGCCGTCTCTAGGGAGACAGAGATCCACGGGGGGAAGACTCTTGGGCTGAGCCTGAGATGCCTGACCGCCGTTCTCTCGTGCCGCAGTTCCTAAGGAGCTCCACGTGCCGGGCCTTGGGGACACAGTGGCGATTCTCACAGACACAGTTGCTGAGCTCATGGAACTTACCACCGAGTGAGGGAGAGAGATGAGAAGCAGTAAACAAAAGTACAGTATGGCATCAGAGGAAGGGACTGGCGAGTGCATCCGTTATCTATTGCTGCATAGAGAATTATCCAAAACTTAGTGACACAGTTTCTGTGCCACTGTGCGACTCTGGCTCAGGGCCTCCCATGAGGATGTAATCAAGATGTCAGCCAGGGCTGCCGTCTCATCTGAAGGCTCAACCAGGGCTGGACAGTCCACTTCCGAGGTGGCTCACAAACATGCCTGGCAAGTTAGTGCTGGCTGTTGGCAGGAGGCCTCAGCTCCTCTCCACATGTGCGTCTCCAGGAGGCTGCTGCAGCATCCTGACAGCATGGAGGCTGGTTCCACTCTTGTGAGCGTCTAAGAGAAAGCAGTGGGAAGCTCAATGCCTCTTATGACCTAGTCTCGGGTGTTGCACACTGTCCCTTTTGCCACATTCTGTTCCTTAGGAGCACGTCACAAAGTCCAGTCCACACTCAGAGGGGAGGGCAGTAGAGCCTTGCCCTTGGAAGGGAGGAGAGTCAAAGGATGTGAAGACGGGTTTGGAAACCACCACCATGAGTGCCAGGGGGCCTGAAGATGTGACAAGTAAATGCTGTGAAAGTCTGCAGGAAGAGCCCTCCAAGGAGAGGACCAGGAGGGACAGAGGCCGGAGGGGGATCAGCTTGTCATCTTTAGGAACAAGAAGGTGTGCAGGAGGCTGGGGTGTGTGAAGGAGGCAAGGATGGACACAAGTGAGGTTGGAGAGAGGCAGGAGCGGGGCTTTGTGGACAGACTAAGGCATACAGTGTGGATTTTATCGAGTGCTTGCCTGTGTCTCTTTGTTAATTGCTCAAAAACTTCGTGCTGGAGATTCCATTGCTGTTCCCAGTGCAGAAGTCCAGATGTGGAGGAACAGAGAAGTTAAGGAAGGTCACACCTACCTGTGAATCCCGAGTCAGGATCTGCACCCAGGCAGGCTGATCCCAAAGGCAACTGTCCTGATATTCTGTACAGGGAATGTTGCATTTAGCATATAGGAAATTAGAGTAAAAATTCCTCTGCTGAGAACAAGGCAAAGAAAGAGAGAGACCAATAGAGACAGACAGAGAAACAAAACGAGAGAGAGAAGCGGAGGACGAGAGACTGAGACACCCAGAGATGCAATGATGGAGAAAGACAGCAAAGGAGACAGAGGAGGGTTAAGATCTGGAAATCTTTCGGCAGACAGGCACAAGGAGGCCGAGAGGAAAATGAAGCAAGGGGCAGAGACATGGAGACGGGGAGGCGGAGGGACGGAGGGGGGAGCCGGCATGCGTGTGGTGTGCCTGTGTGCAGTGTGTGTGCAGTGTGTGTGCACAGGGCGGTGCCACAGCCCTGGCAGCTCAGACCATCCATCGCTCCTGTCTCCTAGGAGAGCCGGGGGAGGGAGAGGAAGCTGACAGGAGACAGTGCGATTCCAGTAATATTCCAGATGAAATAACAGCCAGGACGCTTGCCAGGAAGTTGGGGTGGGGCAGCCAGGGAGAGGGAGAGAATGTCCGAAGAGAGTTTAGCAAATAGCTTTGGATTCCCTCCTCCATACCCCCAGACATGGGGGTGGGGATGGTGGTCCTGACCTTGGAGCTGGAGTAAGACATCTGGTGCCCATTGAGAGGGAGGACGTTTGTCTCCACCAGGCCATGTGAGGCTGGTGGCTCCCAGGAGCGGGACTCTTGCTGGGGACCATAGAGCGACAGAGTGTGGCTTCAAACAGGGTAGCCCACTCTGCAGGCAGGACAGTGGGGTGTTGAGGGAGAAAGAGAAGGATCTGACCTTCCCCAGGCACCTACTGTGTGCATGGCGGGTCCATTGGCAATAAAAGTGTCTGCCCCAAGCTCCACGTGCCAGGTGCCCCTCATCTCATTCACACCCCTCCCCGACCCCCCGGAATATTAGGAACTCCAGAACGTCCTCATTTACAGGCAAAGAAAGCGGAGTTCAGACAGGGCCAGTCGCCAGCCCACTATCACCCAGCTGGAAAGTGGTGGCGAGTGTTCAAAAGACCTCAAACCATCCAGCAATGCTCCCCCAAGTGAGCCCCTTAAATTCCAGTGACGGCGACAGCAACCTCATTTCTCCTCAACTTTTAAGTTCTGTAAATATCAAATGTGCGGAAACATTATAAGAACGGTACTTGTTACCTTTCCCTTCATTTTGCCATTTTTGCTTTCTCTTTCTTCCTTCTCCACACCCGGCCCCCATTTAAAAGTAAATTGCAGACATCAAGATACTCTATTAAATACAACAATATGTATCACTGAAGAATGGGGAACTATAATCACAACACCATGACCACATCCAAGAAATCTGTCATTGATACAATAACAACATCATCTAATGGATAGTCCATTTTCAGCTGCGCCCAATTGTCCCAAACATGTCCTTTAAACTGTTATTTTTTTAAAATCCGGGATCACACATTGCATTTGGTTTTCGGGGCTCCTTCATCTCCTTTTATGTAGAATAGTCCCTCACCATTTTTCTTCCTTTTGGTGACATTGACATTTTTGAAGAGTGCGGAACAGTTCTGTTGTAGAATGCCCCACAATCTGGGTGTGTCCAGTCACATCCTCGCCATCAGATTCAGAGTGACCCTTTTAGGCGTCATGCTACAAAGGTACGTGCTTCTAATTTCACCTCTTCAGGGAACACAGGATGCCACTTGGTCCCATTATTGGGGATGCTAAGTTGGTCAGCTGGTTAAGGTGGGGTCTGCCAGGTCGACACTTTTCCTTGTGTAAATAACACACCATCTGAGGGGTGACACTTGGGGACTGTGTAAACATCCTGTTCCCTGGTAAACTTTCACCCAGTAATTTTGGTATCCATTAATGACCCTTGCCAGAATTAAATATTGCAGTGGTGGTTGCAACATGGAAATATTTTTTAAATTTATCATTCTTTTTAATACTTATTAGTTGATATTCTTTGGTAAAGAAGAGTTTTCCACTGCCCCCCTCTTTTTTATTTCATATGCTATCCATTAGTATTTTTTTAATGCTGAAAATGTCCCAGATTTGGCCAGCAGGAACCCCTTCAAGCTGGCCCCTGGGGCCTCCTGCACGTCTCCCTCATTCTTTGAGAATTCCCTTACTTTCTGATATAATAGAATGTTCCAGGTTCATCTTGTATTTTCTTTGCTCCAACCTTGGAATCAGCCATTTCTCCAAGACTTCCTGGTTCCCTTCAGTGGAGAATGGTATTTAGAAACCAAGATCTGAGTCTAAGGTGTGCTCATTACTGCCAGGATGTCGCTGTTTCTGGGATCTTTCAGAGAAGAGAAGATACACGAGTTCATTCTGATGCCTGATTCAAACGCAACATCACCAGGTTCTTCCTCATACCCGCATTCCTCATTCCCATCTCTCTGATTCCACAGTGAGAACCTCACTTCCACAAATATCAAAATATTTCCTCATTTGTTGTGTCATACAAGCCACATGAAATACTTTCAGAACTAGGCAATCCAACCATCAAGGACAACCTATTTATTAAAGTTCAAGATTTCTTTGAAGTTCTGCCTGACTTTAGAGTGTATTCAGTGAACAGGGTTCAATTAAAGAGCTGGGTTCAAAGGTTACTTGAACTAATCCCTCTCTGTGTGGTTATATTTTTATAGTATCTGTTGCTGTTTAACAAACTACCCAAAACTTAGTGGCTTAAAACAACAATATTTGTCACCTCCCAGTTTCTGTGGATGCAGGTGTGGCTTACCTGGGCTCTCTGCTCCAAGGTCTCTCCCAGGCTTCAGTCAAGGTGTCATTTGGAGCTGGGACCCTCCAAAGGCTTGACTGGGTTGGGGGAGGGTCCACGTCCACGCTCACTCACGTGGTCGTTGGCAGGACTGAGTTCCTTGAGGGCATTGGGCTGAAGGCCCCTGTTTCTCTCTGGCTGCTGGCCAGATGCCACTCAGTTCTTTGCCAGGCAGCCTTCTCCATCAAGGTGAGCACATGAGCAGAGCCAGAAATAGAGAGTGCCAGCAAGATAGAAGTCACCGTTTCCTATAACTTAATCTCTGAAGTGACATCCCCTCACTTTCGTCATATTTCGTCATAGGGGGGTCACTCAGTCTGGCCCACATTCCAGGGAAGAAGATTACACACAGGCATGAGTTTCAGGAACTGGGTGTCCTCGAGAGCCAGAAGTCTGCCTACCAGAGTTACCAACTGATAGATAGTCAGGTTCTTTTGTTTTTATTTGTGTTCAATTTTAGGGTTTGCTGTCTTTTTCAACATTTTTTATTGAATTTTATCTTTGAATCTGTAAAATATTTCTATGGCTCCAGAGTATAAATTATGTAAAAAGAAGTCACAAGAAGAGTCTCACTCCTGTCTCTATTCTGGCACCCTGTTCCCACCCACCTTCTGTGGTAATCATTTTTGTTCTCTTCTAACCAGAAGGGAATCCTACTAGTTTTTCCTTTTATCAACTTATATTCACAAATTTTTCTTATCTCCCCATTTTTCTTTGATAAAAGACATTACACGTTAGATGTGATTTTACACTTTGCTTTTTCATTTACCAATATGTCCTAGAAATCACTTTGTTTCTGTTCATAGAAATTATCTTTATTTTTTATAGCTGTATAGTACTCCATTAAGTGGAAATGCTGTAGTTTATTCAACCAATGTCCTATGAGTAGACGTTTAGAGTGTTCCTAATATTTTGCTGTTACAAAGGATGCCATAATGAGCAACTGTGCCTTTGCTGTTCTGGACTTGTGGAGTTGTATCTTCAGGGTCAATTCCAAAACGTGGGATTGAAGGATTAAAGGATCAATGCATATATGATGTATGGTTTATCAGTAAGCTACTGCTGTGTAACAAACCACCCCTAAATTTAATAGCTTAAAATGACAAGCATTTCTCAACCCATGAGTCTGTGGCTCAGCTGGGGTTTCTGCTGATTGGGGCTGGGCTCCCTAATGGTCTGTGGTCAGCTGCAGGTGAGCAGGGACGCTCTACTCGTAGGGGTTGGCTGGGGTGACGGGAGGGACTGGCCACATGTCTCTCATCCTCCAGCAGGCTAGCCCTGGCCTGTTCTCACGGCAACAAGAGGGCCCGCAAGAGAGAGGGGAAGTGTGCAAGGCCTCTTGAGTCCGAAGCTTGGAAATGACATAGTGTTGCTTCTGCCACATTCTACTGATCAAAGTCAGTTACACAGCCAGGTGAAATTCAAGGACTAGGGAAACAGACCCGGGTCTTCATAGGAGGAGCTGCAGAGTCACGTTGCCAAGGGTGCGATGAAGAATCGGGACGTTTGGAAAAGTGGGGCCTTTAACAAAAGTAACTGAGCGCGTATGATCACCTACTAACAGGTCCTGGCGAGGAATCTGGATATTACTCTAAGTCAGGGCTCTGCAAACCTTTTCCGTTAAAGAGCCAGATAATAAATATTCAGACTTGATGAATCGTACGGTTTCTGTTGTAGCTACTCAACTCCGCCATTGCAGCGCGAAGGCGGCCGTATAAAAACCAAAAACATAAGTGTGGCTGTGTTCCAATGAAAGTTTCTTTACAAAAACGGGCGCTGGCTGCATTTGATCCACGGGCTGTAGTTTGCTGACCCCTGTTCTAAGGGCATTGAGAAGCTATTAAAAGGTTTTTAGGCAGGGGGTACTAAGAGTAAATGTGAAAATTCCCTCTGGCTGGAGAATGGATGGGGCTGGGGGGACAGTGGTAGATGCATGGAGACCCCGCAGGAGGCTGCTGGAGGGTCTGGGAGAGTTGGCGGTGGCTCTGGATCCAATGGTGGCAGCAGGTCTGGGGAAAACTAGATACACTGGAAACCCGTGTCCCGGAATGCGTCCCCTGTGCCAAAGGAAGGGGCGAACGTGGGCAGAGGCGCAGTAGCAAAGGGGTGCAGGGAGATGCCATTTGCAGAGAAGGGCAAGGGTGGGGACCAGAGAAGCTGAAATTAAAGACAGCATCTCTGCTTCAAGGAGCTCACACCCTAAGATGGGACTAAGAAGTCCTGCTTGTGTCAGAGAAAGAAGCCAGCATATACCAGAGATTCACAGCAGGGGAAACTGAGGCCCAGGGCGGCGAGAAGGCGTCTCCGAGGTCAGACAGCCATTGGCAGTGAACCCCCAAGCTGGGACCGCGTCTCCAAAACTCGTTCCCCTAGAACGTATTGTTCTTCCTCGCTTGCTCCCTGTCACCCAACTCCTTAAAAGAAAAAAAACGGAGAGAAACCTCCCAGTGCATTTGTAGGCAAGTGTGATGACTCCAGCGGTAACTGGCCTCACCAGGGCCGATGGGTATCTGGCTCAGCCCTGAATAGGGTCTTCAGTTTCCAGAAGCTTGAAAGAAAAAGGATTTTGAGCTCCAGGGCTTCAACATCACCAGGAAATAAAGTCCCTCGCAGAATTAGAGGATCAGATAAGTCGACACAAAAATGGAATTGCATAAAGTAAAAATATCTGTCTGGATGTTCTCCCCCCTAGCTGCTCACAACAGGAAATAGCGGGTGGTGCTGGCGAGCTGTAGTCTGGTGAACCGCGTCTCCCCGCTTGTTCTGATTCCATGAGGCTCTGGACAACGGAGAGGTGATTTGGGACGCTGAAGAGGGAACCGCAAACAGTTTTCCCCTCCTCAGCCTCTAGAAGAGATGCTCGCTGGACAACCACGTGGAAGACCCAGCTTCCTGCAGAGGGGACTGCGCAGGTGCGGAGCATGGCTTATAGCACTCAAGATGAAAGGAACGGCTCTGTTCCTTGGCTGCCAGCCCGTTTACCTCTACCCTCTGGTCTCAGGAACGAAAAGGCCGTCAGGTGTGGACCGGGCACCCTGGCCTTCACTGCCCGTCCACGCCTCACAGAAAGGAGGCACAGAGAAGCATCAGTCAGGTTACACAGACTGGATTCCAATCCCACCCCCGTGTGACCTTGGGCAAGTCTCTGTGCCTCTCAAAGCATCAGTTTTCCCATCTGGACAATGGGATCATAATGGCACGCACTTGTAGAGTGCTGTGAGAATTAAATAAGGTGCTGTGCGTAGAATCATGGCGCAGAGTGGGTGCCAAATAAACAGCTGTTTGAATCATCATTTTTCTAAGGTCTAACTGTTGGAAAAGAAGGCAAGAATTAGAAAATACCATTTACTAAGAGCTTATTATCTGCTGGACATTTCAAAAAACTTATGTCGTAAGGTTCTCATGTCAATATCCTCTGGGACGCGTGTGTGTAACAAAGATAGATAAAGACTCCAAAGGCCCTCGAAACTGCCAGTAGAGGACCATAACCAGAAACATGACAGATAAAACCAGCCTGTGCTCTGGTGTCCAAACTCAGAGTACCTCCTAGACCTGGGGTCCTCAAACCAACAGCCGAATCCATCCCACTGCTTGGTTTTGTCAAAAAGTTTTCATTGGAGCATAGCCATGACCACTCACTTGTTTATTGTCTGTGGCTTCGGGGCTGCAGTGACAAAGTTGAGGAGGTGTGACCAAGACGGCCTGGCCCCAAAAGCTAAAAATACTTACTAGCTGGCCCCTGACGGTGAGTTTACCAGACTCCTGGTCTGCAGCAATCATAGTAACGACCCCGCTGCGGACGGGGCCTCCCGGTGCCGGGCGCCGTGCAGAGGGCTGTCTGTGCACCGGGAAACAGGCACTGTTCTTACTCCCCTTAGGGCTGTGGGATCCAGGGTGCAGGGAGGTGAACCGGATGCAAAGTGGGAACCACACAAGGGCAAGATTTGAACCCCGGTCCAAATGGACTCCAAAGTCTCCCACTTAACCCTTTGCAGGAGACGAAAACAGATTTAGGGTCTGATCATCTCCATCACATTAAAAGGGCCAAGCTGTGCTTCTCAACCCTGCCACGTACTAGAATCCCCCAGAGAGCTTTAAAGACGAGGAAACTTCCTTTCCCACAGCCAGAGAGTCTGACTTAATTTTAATTGGCCTGGGGTGGGGGCACATTTTTTTCTTTTACGGCTCCCCAGGTGATTGTAATGTGCAGTGAAGGGCGAGGTCCGTGGAGTTAAAGAAAGGTGACCAGTGTCCCCCAAACTCCAGAATGACGGAGAGCACACCTGAGCCCGGCGTCCCTCAGCATTGGCATCATCAAGCCAGCACCCCTTAACCTGTTGGCCCTCCGATCATCGATGCTGACTCGGGATTCTGGAAAGGACGCACAAGCCCTGAGTCAGACCACTCCCATGACTCTGACATCTCCCTCCCATTACAAATAAGTGGCCCTAATGCACACACATTGGTCTTGTGTGGGGTTGGTTAGTATAATGCCACCCCTACGGGACTGTAGAAAAAATGTCACTCTTTTAGCCCTGCAGAATTCACCAATACGGACTCCTACAGGGATCAAGAAATTCGCTTCTCTGCAAATAAAGATGCTAACTGCGAAGGTGTCCTGAATACCCTCTCTGGGCTGGTCGCTGACCCAGTACTGTGCATTCTTTAGTTTATTTAATCCTCCAAGCAACTCTAGGAGGAAGTTTCCGTTACTAACCAAGTTATATGGATGGGGAAACTGAGGCCCAGAAAGGGGCGGCCAGGTGCCCAAGTCTCCCTTCTATAACCGACATTGCTGGCGCGGCAACTCGGGTCCCGGCCCCCAGCACTGGGAACATTCTTCCAGGAGGTGCCTCTCTGAATTGCCACACACCACATCTCCTTGGTTGGGGAAAATCTTTGTTCTTGGAATGCGTGCTGAAAAATAATAGGCCGGGCCATTTCTTTTTCCCCTTGATCGGGCCCTCAGCATTCTCAGGAGGGAACTGAGCGATCAGGAGAAGGTTATTCAGCAGCAGGGCCCCCTCGCCGCCATAGGTCTAATAAAACAAAACACCAGCCAAATTAGGGGCATATTTCATCTAATGGGAGGAAATAGATGTGGCATTTCTGCCTGGCGGTTGACCTGCTGCATTTATGCGCAGAGAGAGGGTTCGATACATCACGGGGCAGTTATGCACTGCTTGAGTGCCCTCTCGGGCGGCCAAGGGACGAGAAGAAAAATCTCAGGCCCGGGTCGCCGTCTTCTTGTGTTTCTACTGCCTCGTTCCCGGGCCAGTCCGTCCACGGAGCATCACACGGTGCTAGCGCTGGGGAAAGATGCCCTGGGAATCCGAAGACCTGGGTTACAGTCCCCGCCATGCCACTCACTGGGCACAGCTTGTCTCTGAGCCTCGATTTCCCCATCTGTGAAATGGACAGGTTGAGGACCAAGTGCTTTCAAAGTGGACTCGGCAATGATCCAGAATTTGGGGGAGAGGGCTGGTTTCTAAGCCACCTTGGGGATGCCTGGGTCGTCCAGCTCTCCCACCCACTAGGGTCACACAGCTGTGTCTGTATAACCAGGGGCATCCAAACCATTTGAACTCTACCCCCATAAATACGTACATATACGTATACACATGTGCATATACACATGTGTAAACATATATACATGTTTATAAATTGTGATCATGTGCTACTGTCCTCACAGATTATGTACATTATAAAACCGACACAAAAATGGAAATTTAAAAAGAAAAGCTTAATTATATATAGAAGTTCTATTAAAATTCTAACACCCCCTCCCCCGGGACGCTCAATCCCTCTTACCCTTCTCTGCCTGTTTCTTTCCTGTAGTACTTATCACCTTCCAAGAGATTCTGTCATGTGTGGTTTACGACTTCTGTATTCTCTGGGGCCGTGAAGTGAGGCTGGAGGGAAGGGAAGACCAGGTCCCACACCTCCAGGCCCGGGCCTCCTCTTCCTGACCCCTGTGCTTCCCCAGAAACGTGTTTCCCAATAAACAGGTTCCTATGCAATCAGGGAACCAACACCAACGCATTCAGGGAACGTATGGGGGCTGTTTATGGAATGATCTGGAGCATTAACCCAGAAGAGGATTCTGTCCAAAGCTGTACGTAGGTAATTGCATTGATCCCATAAAACAAGCTTTGGAGTTGTAGAGTGCGTATGTAACGAGAGAGAGAATGTGCCAGACCCCGTTAGGTGTGGTGGCATCCATTGCCTCCTGTGATCCTCCAGGTGACCCGAGGAGATGGGTCCTATCAGTGTCCCCATTTTAGAGCTAACAAAACTGAGACAAGTCACTCAGGCAGGCAGAGTCTGACTCCAAACCCAGGCCTGTCTGATTCCGCACCGTCCCGTGCTGTGACATCTCTTGGCGGACGTGAGCGAGGCCAGGTGCCCGGCCGCTGGCTGCCGCGGAGGGTGCCTCTTGGAGCCGACTGTCCGTGCGTCCGGGAGGCAGCCGAGCTGGAGCACGGGCTTCTGGGCTGCGGCGCTGGCCGGCGTCCAGGCTCGGTGCCGACTGCGCCGGAGGAGCGAAGAGCCCGCTGATTTAGGGCCCATCTGGATGGACAGCCGACGGGAACCGGCCGCTGCAGACGCTCCGGGAGAGTGATAAGCACGGCCTCCGGTGCCCCCGCATTCCTGGCCGGTGACGCCGCGGGGGAGGCGGCTGGGTGGAATGCCCGGGCAGGCTCCCCTCTTCCCAGCCCCTCCATGCTGCCTGTGGCCTCCCAAGGACCCCCAAAATCATCAGTGACCCCTTCTTACAGGGATCTCTGACTCCTCTCACCCTGGGCTGCGAGGGCCAGGGGGCCTGGAGAGTGGGCTTGGGGGCGCTCATCAAAGACAACCTAAGCTTCAGGGACATGGCCCTCTGCCGGGGAACATGGTGACCCCCCACCCCAGGAGACATTCTCTGGCCACTTCTTCCTTATTTTCTGAAAGTGAGGGCCACGTCCCACTCCCATCTGTTCTCCATGCTGCACAAAGTCTTTCTCAAACCCTCATCTGACCACGTCCTTCCTCTGCCTACAGCCTTCCATGGCTCCTCACTGCCCTCAAGTTAAGTCCAAACCTCTTTCCTCTTTTGGCTGGAAGATTTGGCCCCCATTGGCCTCCACATCTCCTTCCTCCATTACTCCCCCAGCCCCCACGCCTCTCAGACACACTCACCTATCCCACCCTCACTCCATCTTTTTGTTCTACGAGAATCTATTATGCTCCTCAAGTGCACTTGTGCCTTCCTGGACACCAGGCTTTTGCACAGGCTGATCCCTCCACCTTCCACTCCATCCCCGCCCACCTTCTTCTGTCCTAGTGCAGCCCATCCTTGGGGCTTCCCTGCAGGAAGCCCGCCCACATCCCACCCTGGGCTGGCTCACGGGCCTCCTCGGGGCTTCCCTCGGCAGCCCTGATCACTCAGGGTGAAAGTCTGGCTACTCCTCCCATCCCCACTAGGCTGGGAGGGCTGTGGGGGCAGAGATGGGGTCCCTTGTTCACCAAGCCCTCAGCGCCTTACATAGGGCCTGCACACAGTGGGTGCCCAATAAGTATCTGTGGTTGGCCGTGGGTAGCAGAGACCTCATCCCAGTGGGGTCCGCAGTGACAATTCCAGTCTGTGCATAACCCCACTCCAGAAGAGCAGTCCCAACAGCAATGGGGATGGCAGTAGTAATAGTAACACGTCCTGAGCACAACCATGCGCCGGCATTGTTCCAAGCACTTTACATAGAATCGCGACTTTCATCTTCACTCTATGAGGCAAGTGCTGTTATCATCCCCAGTTTACAGATGAGGAAAGTAAAGGCCAGAGAGGTTCAGGAACTTGCCCAAGGTGACACAGCTGGCAAAAGGCAGCTCTGGGCAGGATGGCCCTAGAGCCCCTGACATCACCACCCACCACAAGACCAAGGGGCCAGGACAAGCTCTTGGTGACGAGCAGACACGAGGCTGGGGCTCGACTGCACCAAACAAGTCGAGGACACTGAGGCTAACTGTACCCAGCCTCAGCAGTCACCCGATTATCAGATCAGAGTGTCATTAATGACCATTAGCCACCGCACCAGGCTGTGCGGTGCCCCAGAGTCTTACCTGCTCTGCAGGTGCTCAGCTCAGGGCCTGGCTCTGCCCACAAGCGGGGAGCTTGATTCCAGCCCCCATGGGGAGGCCATAAACATAAGAAAGTGTAGACTCTGGGTCAATCTACAGCTTTGCCATTAATTGGCTGTGTGACCTTGGGCAAGTTACTTAACCTCTCTGGGCTTCCGATCCTTCAGTTGAAAAGTAGGATAAGACGAGTGCTCTAGTAGGGTTTGGCAGGGGATTAAATAAGTTAATACACGTCAATCTCTTAGAACAATGCCTGGCACAGAGTTAGCCTTATGTAAGTACTGACAACAGCCAGCTTCCCCACTTTCTTGTCCCCTGTCCTTACAAAGCAAGTCACATCACATGTTCCAATTACTCCCTGGGCAAGTGGTCACCTCCTCCCCAGTCGAGACGTGCCTAGGGCTGCAGAAGAACCTCTAGGGGGACAAACACGCAAGTTTGAATCTCAGCCCTGCCCCACCTTGCTGTGTGACCTTACCCAAGCAGCTTGCTGTCTCTGGGCCACAGTTGTCCCATCTCAACAAGGAAAGTGGAATTGTAGCTCTCTGAGAGTCCTACCAGCTCTGACCTGAACCCTTGATCTCTCCATCAGGACCATGTGGGCCCCGCGGCAGAGAGAAGATGATCCCCCCGCGGAGGGCACGGGTCTGAGCGCTGAGCGGGGAGAAGGAGGCCCCAGGTCCTGGGGACCTTTTGGGCTCAGCAGGCGTCTCGCCAGGTCCAGGGGCAGCCCAGTGGCCCCAGCTGCCCCTGCCCGCTGCGCTGTGCCGGCTTCCTGGGGCCTGACGGGCACCCTCCGGGGCTCATTAGCTGGGCAGCCAGCTGGGCCAGGCGGCTCTGTTCCCCTCGTCCACTCGGGGCCTCGTCCAGGCCAGGCGGAGCGGTGCCACATCCCTAACTCTGTCCTACCCCAGGGGAGAGGGACAGGCGGCCATGAGGCACTCAGGAGAGGACACACTGCACGCGGCTTCCTCCCCTCCGGCCCTGGGGCCCCCTCCCCTCTCATCTCCCCACCCCACCCCTTCACCATCTCCCTGTCCCCTCTCAGCTCTGCGTCGCTTCCAGCGTGAGCCTGGCGCGGGGGCACACAGACCTGGGTCATTCCTGGCTTTGTCGCTTGCAAGTTGGCTGCCCTAAGCCAGTGTCTGCCCCTCTCTGAGCCTCAGTTTCCTCATCTGTAAAATGGGCGTCATAACTCCCAGCTTGCAGGGTGCCCGGAGGATGGAAAGAGATGACAGCGGAGGCCCAGCTTCCAGGCGGACGGGTGTCTGGGACGCTGCCCCAAAGGTCTTCTCTGTCCGTCTCTCCCATTCGGCTCCTCTCTTTGTTCCTGCCTTGTTGTTCCAGGATCCTGCAGCCACTGACTTCCCTTCCTCAGAGGCCGAGGGGTCAGCGGCTGCCTTTCTTGGCCTAAAAATGTCCCCGTGCGTCTTCTTCTGGGCTTTCCTTGCAGTCCCTCCGTGGCCTGCCTCCCCACCTCTCGCTCCTCTCTCCCTCTCTCCCTCTGTCTCTCTCCGCCCCCCGTAATCTCGTCTTCATCTCCTAACAACCTTTCCAATGTCGGTTCCGTCCTTCTTATCTTGGGGAAGCGTTTCGGTGAACTCGGAGCTTTTGTGACTTAGGGAATTTTTTCTTCTTCTTAAGGCATCTGCTCTCTCTCTTCCACACACACACACACACACAGAATAATGCACATCACCGTGGGACACGTGACCAGTGGTGTCTGGGTGGGAGAAGGGACAGAGACAGTGTTTCTCACCAAAGTAGGACATTTCCCAGGTCCCAGGACCCTGTGCACACTGTGTGCCGAGCCTACTGTCCTCTGTCCCCGTCCTCAAACAAGGCTCGGCTCACCCCCCAGGGGACGAGTCACATGCGAGTCCTGGGAGGGCATCCGTCCTTGTGTATCAGTTGTGTCACACATTATTAAGCTGTGTTTGCGCCTCCGCAGTGCCCTCACCCCGGGGAAGAGCGAGGCGAGGCTGTGGTAGACAGTGTCCACCCCCCTCAGGGCAGCTGGGGAGGACAAGACACGGGCACACGGAGACATGGCAGCTTTGGAGCCAGCAAAGGGGGCGGGGATCAGTCCAGGCTTCTGGGGAGAGGGCGTCAAGCGGGGACACCAGGAGGAGCGCCCGCCTGGGGACAGGGCCTGTGCGCGTAAGTGCGAGGAGGCAGGGCCCCACAGAGGTGTGGGTGCAGGGCCGGCTACAGCCACGGAGGGTGGGCCCTAACGGGGAGAGAGCAGACACCAAGAGGGTAGGGGAAGCCCAGGAAAGGCACCTGGAGGCCACTCTGGAAGGACCTGGAAAGCCAGACTAAGGTCACCTCGTTGGGGGAAATGTTCCTGAACGGCCCTCACAGCAAGTCCTTCTGTCTTTCCCAGGATAGATTCACCAGTCCAGCCCTCCCGAGCCCTGGGCCAGCTCTGGAGCTGATGGTCCTGCAGAAAGTCACTGTAGCTGTGCCAGCCTCGGTTTCCCCGTCTGTAAAATGGGCACGTTAATAACAACCATAATGTGTACTAGTCTGGGTTCTCCAGAGAAACAACCAATTATATAAATATACAGAGAGAGAGAGAGAAAGAGAGAGAGAGAGATTTATTGTAAGGAGCTGGCTCACATGATTACGGGAGCTGAGAGGTCCAAGATGGACAGGCAGCAAACCAGACACTGGGAGAGCCGCTGGTGTACGGCCAGTCCAAGTCTGAAGGCCTGAGTCCCAGGAGAGCCGATGAGTGTGAGCTCCACTGAGTCCGAGTCGGAAGGCAGGAGAAGACTGGAGTCCCATCTCCAAGACATTCAGGCAGAGAGGGAACCCTCTCTCCCTCAGCCCCTTCCTCTCTTCAGGCTTCAGCGGGTTGCACGAGGCCCCCCACAGGAGAGATGGCGACCTGCTCTATTCATTCTATGGATTCAAGGTTAATCTCATCCAGAAACCTCCTCACAGACACACCCGGAAATAAGGTTGAATCAAATACCGGGGCCCCGGGCCAGCCGAGTTGACACATAAAATTAACCGTCACATGATCTGTGCCAGTAAAATGACAGCTGGCGGGGAGGCGAGCATCCTAGTCCCAGGGCTCCAGGACTGAACGGCTCTGCCCTCGACGCACGGTGGGGGTTTGGGCAGCCACATGGACTGAGGGCTGGCCTAGTACAGCCTGAGGGCCACATCTGGCCTGGCTCTTCTCTTTATAAATAAAGTTCTATTGGAACACAGTGGCCCCCGTTCATCTCTGCACTGTCTGTGGCTGCTTTTGCACCAGCAGAGTTGAGTGGTTGCGACTGATCCCATATGGCCTGCGAAGCCTAGAAAGATCTACTCTCCGGCCCCTTACAGACAAAGTTGGCCTGCTCCTGATGCAGACACACAGTACCTCAGTTTTCTCATTGAGAAAATGGGTACAGGGCCAGCCCCGTGGCTTGGCGGTTAAGTGCGCGCGCTCCGCTGCTGGTGGCCCGGGTTCGGATCCCGGGCACGCACTGAGGCACCGCTTCTCTGGCCATGCTGAGGCCGCGTCCCACACACAGCAACTAGAAGGATGTGCAACTGTGACATACAACTATCTACTGGGGCTTTGGGGGGAAAAAAATAAATAAATAAAATCTTAAAAAAAAAAGAGAGAGAAAATGGGTACAGTAATAGTACATTCCTTACGGTGTTGTTGGGAGAATTCAAGGGGCTGGTGAAAGGCCTGGCATACAGAAGGTGCCCATGACTGGTAAATGTCTTCGTAGTTGTGGTTGTATTGTTAAGTGCTGGTGTGACCACTGGTCACAATTTTCAGATGACCCTGAGGCAGATTTGGGGTTTTCCATGGGCCCTTCAGGAAATGGACACTGCTGAGGACGGGGAGGTGGCCGGCTCCAGGCCCCCCGGGATCCTTTCCAACGCAAAGGAGCCATTCCCACCCAGGAGAAATAACAGGCCAATCGGGAAAGTCGTGCCAAGCGTCCATAATCGCCTGTAATTTGGACTCAGCCTCTCGAGGCAAAAGGATTTTGCCAAAGGCTTTTCACAGTCCGGTTCCCCCAGAGCCCAAGGTCACTTGGATCGAGTCCTCTCTGATACATATTTATTATCAGGTGGAAATGGTACTTTGGTTTCTCCCAAGCCGTGTGCAGACACTGTCTCCAGCCTGTCGAGAGCCCCAGCGGGCAGCCTTGGCAGAAACGTGGCTGGAAGGGGGCTGACCGTGGGAAGGGCGTGTGAGTGGAGGACAGTGGCCTGAGGAAGGGCGGGCGGGAGGCTGTCCCCGCTGTCCACGCAGAAGCCGTGCAGTCTACCCAGGTCAGCTTTACACTGAGCCTGGGTTTTCTCATCTGTAAAATGTGGGGAAGACATCCGTGGGAAATGTTGTCTCTGCCTGGCCCATGGTGAGCGCCCATCTCTCGCAGCCACCCTGCTTCCTTTCATGAACAGCTTCCTCCTCCTTTCTGGACCCACAGGTGAAGCCATAGCACTGCGGGCAGGAAAACGGGCTCTGGAGACAGGCAGAACTCAGCTCCAGTGTCTGAGCCGATGCTCAGCAGTTGGGGGATCTTGGACAAGCTAGCCGACCTGAGACTCCGTCTCACCTGCAAAGTGGGTTAATGACAGCATCAACCTTAGACAAGGCACAGGCTTCAAAGTGGCCAGCCCACATGAGGGGCTCCAGAAAGGGCCCCTTCCCTCATTGAAGGGATCCATGCCCAGCATGGTTCCAAAAGGAATGGAAGAGAATAAAGTGGGCAAATACCACGGAGACAAGAATGCGCCCAGAAGGCACTGGTTTTCCCAAAGAAGAGAGATGTGTCCTCTATCTCTTTCCAGATGGCAGCTGTGGGTCAGGGTCAGCTGACACCTGAGAGGGACCCCGGGCGGTATTCCAGAGCAGTTACTGCCCTGTGCTCTGGCCCAGACTGAGCAAATGGCTTCACTTCCTGAGACTCTGAATCCCCTTTCATTTCTTTATTCTTTATTTTCTCCAATATTTTATTGAATGCCTCCTATGCAGCAGGGACCATCCTAGGAGATATAGCAGGGAATGAGATGGACAGTCTCTGCGCACCAAGTGTGTAAGACAGACAGCAAATGAACAAATATTGAGCATAATGTGATAACTGCTAAGTAACAAAAGTAACAAAAGGGTAAGGGGATGGAAAGGGAGGAGGTGCTGCTCTAGGTTTGCTGGTCAGGGGAGATGTCCTTGCAGAGGTAACTCCTGAGAAAAACAAGGAGAATAATAGCACTAACTTCGGGATGTTGTCAGACCTCAACCAGGTAACTAGGTAGAGCTCTTACCACATTGCCTGGCTCACAGTCAGTACTGCATGCATGTGGGTGGATGGCAGGATGGATGGATAGATGGACGGATGGATGGATGGATGGACGGATGGATGGATGGATGGAACATGGATGGATGGATGCACTGATGGAAGGATGGACGGATGGATGGATGGATGGATACATGGATGGATGGGTGCATTGATGGGTGGATGATGGATGGATGGATGGATGGACGGATGGATGGTGGGTCGATGGATAGATGGATGCATGCATTGATGGGTGGATGGTGGATAGATGGAAGGAAGGTGAGTGGGTGGATGGATGGAAGGAAGGAAGGAAGGGTGGGTGTGTGCATGGGTGGATTTGCATTAATGGGTGGAGGGTGGATAGATGGGTGGATAGGTAGATGGATGCATGGATGGATGAGTAAATGGATGGTTGGATGAGATGGATGAATGCATGCGTGGATAGTATATCAGTCAGAGACCCAGCTGGAAATAAACAGTGTTCTCAAATGGCTTAAGTGAAGAGATGTTAATAAGGGACAATGCACAGAGCTCTGGGCAGCATTTAGGGAACCAACAAGAAATGCTGAGGCACCCAGGGACTGGCAACAGAGTAAGATGTGACTACTCCCAGTCTTGAAGGGCAGAGGAGGGAGAAGTGTTCCCAGAACCTGCCCTGTGGCCTGACAGGAGCTATAACTATCACTGGAAAAGCACAGCCCCTGCCAAAACAAGAGCCCAAAGAGGGAGGGAGGAGATACTGAATACTGGATCTCACTCCCCTCCTCTCTCTTATCTCCTGCTGGCACCTGCCATTGACCCTGCTCACCAGAACCCAGAGGCTGTGGGAGCCGAGGTCATGCAGCCCACAGAGGTGAACCTCAGGAGCAAAGGAGAGCAAAGAGGGGTAGAGAAAGTTCTGGAGACAAAGGAAAATGAGCAGCACTGATGGGTAGTTGAGTAAATGAGCAAAAGAGTCTAGAAGATGCTAAGTCAGCAAAGAGGCCTCAGTGACAAGCAGACGTTCCTTCTCAGATCACAAGCCTCCTTGTAAACATCATGCTTATTAGTCAAGAGGGGTGAACATAGTTCCAATTAAAAAAATCCTAACAACTGAGCATAATGAACATCTATTTCTCAGTCACGTCACAGTCCAAACAATTCGGGGGCTGTCCTGCAAGAGATGACACAAGGAACCAGCCCTCTTCTTGCTGAGATTCCACCATCCTTGATAAATGGGGGAAGAGAGAAACCTGCCAAGTACACCCTCGCTCTTACCTGCTCAACAGGGAAGTGGTCCATCACTCCCTCTCACATTCCATTGGCCAGAACTAGTCACATGGTGCCACGAGCTCCGAGGAGTCTGGGAAATGCAGTCTCCCTCTGTGCCCAGGGAGTTCAATCAGGTCTGGAGAGCAGCCAGCTATCTGTTCCGCATTATTTCACGACTCACAGCTACCCAACACAGAGAAAGAAATCAGCCTGCTCCGACCTTAGGCGACAAGATTTAGGAAAATGGAGACAAGCACGGATTTTGGAGTCACACAGACCTGGGCTTGAATCCAGCGTGGCGACTCTCCAGCTGTGTTGGACTGGATGTCACTTCCTTCTCCTTGCCTTCAGTTCAGTGTCTCTAGGATGGAAAATGATCAGCACATCGACCGTTGTCTTGCACAGTGCCTGGCACAGGATAGGCGCTCTGGGGTTTGTCGAGTGAGTTTACAAGTGTAGTTATGAGGATTGAAGATGGTGAGGTAGGTGGGGCCCGTGACACAGGCAGGGATACCCTCCACCCGTGTGAGTCTCATCCCGGGGTCCAGGGACCGTCTGCTTGCAGTGAGCGGCTAACAACCCTGGAGGGGAGGAGGTATGCCTTCTGAGCCCACATTTTATCATAGAAAAATAAGGATGAGCACGATTTCCCTGATTTGTGAATTTCTTTACGTGCAGCATCTTCCATAGGTATAAAACTGACATCCCATTTAGTTCTTCATTTCTCAAATGGCCCTTATGGAAAAGAACATGACTGAGCATTGGTCTGGGAAAGCCAGACTCCATCCGCTGCTGCTGCTGATGGAGATTCTATCCTGGCTGCAAGATCTGCCAGGGGGACTGTGTTCTGGGATGCCCTGTGCTGGAGTCCCTGCTTCCAGATAAAGATGTTTAGGGGTGGTCTAGCGGTATCAGGAATGGGTGGTTAAGAGCAAGGACTAGGTAGTCTGAATGCCCAGGTTCTGAACCATACCCCATTTCCTGGCTGTGTGGCCTTGGATTTTTACTTAACCTCTCTGTGCTTCAGTGTCCTCAAGAGTAAAATGGAGACACTTGTGGAAGTGACCTCACAGGATCACTGTGAGAATGACGTTGAGTTAGTACACATGCGTGCTTTAGTGCAGGCCCTGGAAAATAAGAAGCTCCAAGGAAGTCTGTTTATTATTAGCAAGGGTGAGTCCTTGTGGCATAACATTCACTCAACAGACATGAATCGAACGTCCACGGGTGCTGACTACCAGGGTGAACAAGACAGAAGTGGTCCTGTGTGCACAACCTGGACGTAGGGATGGACATGGAGGGGTAATATCACAGATGCCTCTTTAAACGCGATTCCCAGGAAAAGCCTGGGGTGAGAGGTGGCCGGAGTCCCTGGGGCCCCAGGTGGCCTCCAGGGTCCCCACCCTGTGATCCAGTTATCCTAGGGCCTGCAAGGGCATTTCGGGAGGCAGTGCCCCTGGCCAATGAGCGCACACAGCATCCATGCAGAGACCCCAGGCGTCAGGACCGTGAAGCCAAAGCCGGCAGAGGCGGGGCCACGCAGCAGAGGAGGAGACGGAAAGGCCCGGACTGCAGCTCAGCCGCACCAATGGCGAAGCACAGCCTGCAGCCTCTTTCAGAGGCCCCTGCTCAGCCAAGGCCCTCTGTGGCCTCTGCCCCCTCCTCTGTGGCTCCTGGGGGAGCTGTGGGCCTCTGGGGCACAGGAGAGGAGGCTGCAGTCGTGTTCGTGTCCTCTAGGTCAGCCAGCGCAGGAAGCAAAGTAGAGAGAGAGCCTGGACTGGGGGTCAAAGGCCACAGTTCAAGTCCCAGATTCCTTGCTTGCTCTGCAACCTCTGAGAAGCAACCTCTCTGCATCTTCCTTTTCCCTCTCCTTTTGATAGAAACAATAATCCCACCTCCTGGAAGTGCTGTGAGGGCTGATGGGATGGGCCCTTTGCCAGGACCGCTTGAGGAGCAGACCTTCATCAAAGGCAGCAGAGCATGTCAGCAAGGGCAGGACCAGGCTTGGGCGTGGCACTGGGCTGGGTTCAAAACCCACCCCCCACCAAGGCACTGGGCATAACACCAGACGCAGCATCTCTTGGCCTCAGGTTACCCATCTGTAAAATAGGGATAATGGAAATCGTACCTGCATCTTTGGTCTGTCGTGAGGGTTAAAGGAAATAGTAGGTCGAAAACACATAGCCCAGTGCCTGGCAGGGAGCCAGTGCTCTCTAAGTCGTGGGTGATGTATGGTCAACAGTCAACAGGTGTTTTTTGAGCACCTACTAAGTGCCGGTCACCTTTCCAGGCCCTTGGGATGGAGCAGGGAACAGTGCAGCTCACATGGTGGTTACAATCAAATGGGACAGAGAGGCACAGATATGACGAAATCAGCTATGTAATAAGTTAAATGAAGGGTCTTGGGGGAAAGTAAAGCAGGCAGAGGGGATAGGGAGAGTTGAGGGGGTTGGAATCATGGTGGGGTAGCGAGGGAAGGCCTCAGTGGGAAGGTGACATCTGAGTAAAGCACCAAAGGCAGCAAAGGAACGAGGCATGGAACCATCTGGGGTAAGAGTGGTCTAGGCAGATGCACGGCCGGTGCCAAGGTCCTGGGGTGCATCTCGGGGGCTGAGGAGAGGGAGAGAAGCAGGGGATGGGGTCAGAGAGGTGATGGGGCAGTCAGGTAGGGCCTGTGGCCATCATAAGGGCTTTGGCCTTTTCTTGGAGTGAGGTGGGAGCCATGGGAGGATTTTGAGGACAGCAATGATGTGATTTGACATGTTCTGAAAAGCGTACTTTAACTGATGTGTTGGGACAGACTAAAGGGGCGAAGTTGAACACAGGGACAACGCTAGGAGGCTACAGTCCAGGCCAGAGGTGATGGTGGAGGCTGTGGAGAGGTAGCTTATTGAGCCATTGCACACGTGTCGGCGCGTGCCAGGCTCACAGAGACGTTTCTTCCAGCCCCCGCTGGCCGATCCCACCTGCAGTGGCGGCCCCCACGCCCCGGCCAGAGCCCCGTCTCCTGTCCCCTCTCCCAGACGTTTGTCAGCCGCCCCTTCACGGCAGCCCAGCCAAGCCAAGAGGTGTCAGCCCCTGTAATCTTCCCCGGCACCAATCTCCCCTCCCTTCAATCATGGCAGCCGCTCGCACTGGCCCCCTTCCAATCTGTCTACAACTGTCTGAGGCTGGGGCCCCCGGTGAACTCCGAACGCTCTCGGATAAGCACAGAATTGTCCCGGCTGGAAGGAGGCTCGGGGAGCCCACATCTGGTGTCTCCGTTTCCGATAAAACTGAGGGTGGGTGAGGGCCGCCTTGCTCACTGGTTAGTTGCACTGCTGGTGACTTGCGGAGCCACCACTGAAGTAAATCTGGGTCTCAACTCTGTATCCTTCAGCCCCAACTGCAATGGCTCCCACTCTTTGAGGAGCTTTGTGCCTCCTCCAGTGGAAGACCTCACTTCTCCATTATTCAAGCCAATGTCCCTCCCTCTGGGGTAAGAGTGGTCTAGGCAGTGCTGGGTTGTAACCACATCTGATGGTGACCCTCGGGTCCACTATGACCCCAGGACTTGCTCACTTCAGTTGGCTGTTGGGTGGCTGGAATTGTCTTAGTTCAGATCTGCCATGCAGGAGGAAGGACGCCTCGAAGGAGCAAAGTGGGGTACAGGGAACCCGGGCAGGAGCTGGCAATGGAGGGGGAGGGGTCTTTGGGCCCTTCCCAGCACTTTTCACGACCTCCCTGGGCAGGCGCTGTCATGGCATCTGCTTCCCCAGGTGACCAGGACTCTGCTCCCGGCACCTCACCAGCACAGTGTCATCACACCGCTGCTCTCTGCCTGGATAACAGGTGAAGATGGGACTCCAGGTGTAGTTCTAATTTGCATTTCTCTCATTATAGGTGAGGGTGAGCATCTTTTCACTTGTTTCAGAAACATTTTCTTCTCAATTCATGCTGCTTCTTTATGCAGTAAAATAATCAGACCTTGCTCTGCAATATAAATTTCAAGTGTTTTCCCATTTGTCTTTTGTTAGCATAGATTTTGCTATCCAGATTTTTTTATTTAGTTAAATTTATTGATATTTTCTTTCCTTGTTCCTGGACCATATTTTTACCCCATAATTGACTCATTCACTCATTCATTAAAAAATTATGTGTTGTGTACCAACTGTTTGTGAGGTACCAGGAATACAGAATTAAACAAGACAGACAGGCCCCTTGCCCTCGTGGAGCGCAGGGTTGGGGAGACAGGAGATGAGCAGGGAAACTGATATTTAGATAAGAACTTTCAGAGAGTGGCAAGTGCAGTGATGAAAATGAAGACGGTGCCATAAAAGAAGGTAAAAGTTGGGAGAGGCCCCATTTTAGATTGTCTTAGCTATCTATCACTGAGTAACAAATTATGATACATTTAGCAACTGGAAACAACATGCATTTATTATGCAACAGTATCTCTGGGTCAAGAGTCTAAGCAGGACTCAGCTGGGTGCTCTGCTGGGGTCTCATAAGGCTGCATCAAGGTTGGCTGGGCTGTGTTTTCATCTGGAGACTCAACTGGGGACCAGTCACCTCCACCCTCATTCGGGTTGTTGGCAGAATTCAGTTCCTTGTGGCTGCTTGACCAAAGGCCCAAGCTTTCTGCTGGCTCTCAGCTGGACGCTGCCTATAGGTCATAGAGGCCACTTCATGAGGCAGCAAGGAGACTCTCTTGCCTCGGGAAAGGCCTGGTCCCTCTTTCCAGGGCTTTACCTGATTAAGTCAGGCCACCCAGAATACCCTCACCTTTGTTCCATAGCATAACCTGATCACAAGGGTCATCATCACCTTTGCCAGATTCATTGGTTAGCAGAGCCACAGGCCCCACTCACACTCAAGGGGAGGTGATTACACAAGGCACGCACATCGGGAGGCAATGTAAACTGGTGCAGCCACTATGGAAAACAGTATGGAGTTTCCTCAAAAAACTAAAAATAAACCTACCATATCATTCGGCAATTCCACTTCTGGGTATTTTTATCCAAAAGAAACAAAAACACTAACTTGAAAAGATACATGTGCCCCCATGTTCATGGAAGGATTGTTTACAATAGCCAAGATACGGAAGCAACTTAAGTGTCCATCAGGATGAATAGATACAGATGTGGTATACATATCCATGAAATATTATTCAGCCATAAAAAAGAAGAAAATCTTGCCATTGCGACAACCAGGATGGACTCTGAGGGCATTATGCTAAGTGAGGTAAGTCAGACAGAGAAAGACAAATGCTGTATGGTATTGCTTATACGTGGAATCTAAAAAAAAAAAAAACCTTACATACAGAGAACAGATTGGTGGCTGCCAGAGGCGGAGGGGCACAGGGGAGAGGGAAATGGAGGAAGGGGGTCAAAAGGTGCAAACTTCCAGTTATAAAATAAATAAGTCCTGGGGATGGAATGTACAGCATGATGACTATGGTTAATAATACTGTATTGCATATTCGAAAGTTGCTAAGAGAGTAGATCGTAACGGTTCTCTTCACAAGAAAACAAATTGTAGCTATGTGGTGATGGATGTTAACTAGACTTCTTCTGAGCGTTTCACAATATATACAAATATCGAATCATTATGTTGTACACCTGAAACCAATATAATGCTATATGTCAATTATATCTCAATTTTTTGAAAAAGAATTATCGGGGGCCACCCTAGGATCTGCCCTCCACATAGACTTTGTTGAAGAAGGTCTTTCAGAAGAGATAACAGTTAAGCTAAAACCTGAATAAGCAGAAGGAGACAACCACACAAAGATGCAGGGAAACAGCTCTCCCAGCAGAGGGGACAGCTAGTGCAATGATCCTGAGGCGGTTACGAGTTTGTGAAAGTTTAAAAAGTGGGGTGTGACTGGAGTCTATGGAGGAGGCTGGGGGTGGGATGACACGATGAGCGAACGCAGTGCACCACGCAAGGAGATGAAATTAAATGAAATGAAAGGAGTGAGAAGTGGGGCTAGGACCGCAGGACAAGATCAGGAGCCCCAGCCTCGAGTCCCAGGCTAGCCCTCCACTTGCAGGGTGACCCTGGGTCACTCCTTTTCCTCTTTGGCCTGATCTTCCCCTCTCTGGACCGAAGGGGATGAGTCTGATGGCCCTGAGGACCTTTCCAGCTGGAGCAACTGCAGAGTCTCTGATGGCCTGAATGACACCTACAGCTAATTAGCCAATGACACCAAATTAATTAAGGCCTGGGAAAGTGATTACCTCCATCTCCAGCTTTCTCACCCCTCTTGGATGTCATCGGGGGAGAAAGGGGGACCATGCACCAGCAAAGAATGCAAGAACACCCGGGGGGACAGGAGTGGGGGCTTTCAGTCTCCTGAATCAATGCACAGTGCTCTGGACCCTGGCTGGAGCGTGTGGGTCTGCACAAATCATTAGGCCCCCTCACAGGGCAGGATACTCAGCCCGGAGCCCCACCCTCCTCCCTGACAACCCACACGGAGTGAGTTTGGCCCCATGAAGCATGAGGAGATCAGATTTCCCTGCTAGTCCTTGCCATGGAAAAGGAGACACGTGGTGGTGGTTGGGAGTTTGGGGTTTGTTGGGGATTTTATTCCTAATTTTTTCAGTCAGTTTCAGAAGAAACAATGACTTTCAGCCAACCTGATGCAAACAGAGGGTGTGCCCCAACCAAAGTGGGAATCCATTCAGATATTCTTGCTTCTCTTTTGGGGAAAACAGGCTATTCCCCGCTGGGATGGGGGCAGGAGAGAGGGATGACGGATGTTCAGAACACTGGGTTCCCTTGTGTGGTCACCTCGGAGGCAGAGAGTTCAAAGAGGAGCCTGAGCCAGTGGGAGGTGTTGAGAGCAACTGCTATGAATCAAGGTTCCAAAGGGAGAGTTGGGCATCCCACTGTGGCGTTGTCCAGCCAGGGGGCCCAGCATCCTAACAGCTCTCCGCTGGCAGGAAATGGGGAGTTTGGCAAAAAGCATCCTAGGGTGGTGACAATTGATATTGCTTTTGGAAATAGCTTTATTGTTTTTGTAAAATCGACACTTTCCAATTATGAAAGCAAACAGAAGGGAGGGAGGGAAGAAGACAGTGGGAGATGAAGAGAAGGAGGGAGGATGGGGCCGGCCTGGTGGCGCAGTGATTAAGTTCGGCGCTCTATGCTTTGACGGCCCAGGGTTCGCAGGTTCGGATCCCAGGCACAGACCTATACATTGCTCATCAAGCCAAGCTGTGGCAGCAACCCACATACAAAATAGAGGAAGATGGGCACAGATGTTAGCTCAGGGACAATCTTTCTCAAGCAAAAAGAGGAAGACTGGCAACGGATGTTATCTCAGGCCAATCATCCTCACCAAAAAAAAAAAAAGTGCAAGGAAGAAAAAGTCATCCTTCAGTGCCTCTGGACTAGACCCTCGAGACTGTAAGCCCCTTGAGGGTAAGAGGGGCTATGTCTTATCTCACCTGTACCCTCAGGGTCTATTAAGGGGGAAGGATGCTCCTGCAGGGAAAAGCATGGTGAGCTCAGTGACCCTCCTAGGAGGACCATCCATGTCCAATAGATTGGAAACCATGCCCAGCATAGAGGGGGAGGCAGGACCCCAGCATGCTCACCCTCTTGCCTCTCCAGGATCTGCTGCTATTCCCTGGAGGTGGCAGGTGGTGCCGATTGTGCCTGAGTCCACCTCCTGCAGCCTTGGGAGTTGCCAGGGAGGAAGGAAGCAGACAGAGTGTGGTTTCCAGGATTCATAGAAGAAACTGCCGGGAGGAGAGTGGGCAGGGGTGGCAGATGAGGGCACAGGGGTCTGGTTTTCATTCAAGCCCTGGGCAAGCTGGTGCCACTTGTTTTCAGTACATGCAAAGGCAAGTGGCATCTGGAGGCCCAAATAGGGATAATTTTCTCCTTGCTGCTTTTGTCTCTGATGATAATCTCCTAATTAGAATCTGAGCTGTTCAATTACACAGAGCGAGAGCATCCAGTGGCAGAGCACTCCCAGGCATGCTGAACGCTCACAAAAGGCTGAGGGTTTATCTTTCCTCATTCTCAAAACTGAGAAAACGATGGCTCTGGGAGTTGAAGTGACTTCCTCACGGTCACATGGTTACTCAGTGGCAGAGGAGGGGTAAGTATGCAGCCCTCCTCGCATCTGGTTTCACTTGTATCTCTCCAGCTTCACTTCTCACCGTTCTCCCCCAGGGCTCTGCCCAGCACCAGCTGTGAACCATGCATTCCTCCCACCCTGCAATTCCTCGTCTCCACACTGTTGCCCATGCTATTTCCTCTCTTTGGAAGTCCTTTTCCCTTTCTGGTAAGGTCTAAGTTGTATTTAGATACTTAGTGGAGACGTCCTCCAGGCTGCCTTCCCTGATATCCCAGAATAAAGAAACGTCTCCCTTGTTGCTGTGCTGAATTTGTGCCATTTATATTTATTGTTGTAATCTTCCAGTGTGTCTCTCCAATGACACTGGCATGCTTGAAGGCAGTCGCTATGTCCTAGTTATCTCTGCTTCCCTAGAGCTGCACACAGATAAATATTTATTGAATGAATGAATGAATTTGAATTTGTAAATATCCTTCTCATAACTACATGCTGGAGTAGCAACCGTCATACTCAGCTGCCTCCTTCAGCAACAGGTACAGAAACAGAGATATGTGAGTGCCAGAGTCTTATCACAACAGTGCTCAGCTGAATTTAACAGTGCTCTTCATATTCTTCCACTGCCGTGTGACCCCCGCCCCCCATTAGGCAGATGGGAAGGGCCCACCCCACTCCCCCACTTCCAGGAACTCAATGTGCCCTCTCTTCCTTGGGCTGTCACCAGCAGTGTGAAGAAGCTGAAAGCTCCTCAATGATCTCTTTTATAATTGAAATATTAATTATAAATATTTTCTAGCGAAATGCCCTTCTCTCAAAGTCTATCAACCTTAGAACAAGGAGGAGATGGAGATGATGAACGGCCAAGAATTCCTAGAAATCAGAGGATTTAAGGTGGCTCCTGTGCCACCACGGATGTTGGCCTCAAGCTGGAATACTGGATACTGGTCTCTGCAGCCAGACACTGGCTGTGTGCCCTTGGAGACATCAGTGGCCTCTCTGAGCCTCCATCTCCCCACCTACACCATGGAAATAAATGCACTACCCAACTCACAGGGCTGGTATGAGAGGGGTCCATGCAGCGCCAGGCATGCACCAAATAGTAGCAGTTATTATTGTGGTTGTTTTGTCATCAATAGCGAAGCTGGAGCCTGGCTGCCTGGACTTCAACCTTGGCCTTGCTGGGTGACTTCAGACAAGTCCTCTGATGTTTCTGAGTCTCTGTTTTCTTGGTTGCCCCAGGGGATAATAGTAGTTCCCCCCTCACAGGATTGTCAGGAGGATTAAATGAGATAACAAATGCAAACTAGCACTCCGAATATCGGCAGACACATAGGGAGTACCCCGTAAGTCACGGCCATGTTGGAGTTATTGTTGCCTTTATTATCTTTTTTTAAAGTTTCCAATTTGTTTTGGATTTAGAATTAAAATTCTAAAATGTTAGAACCAAAAGGAACATTAGGAATCACGGGAAGAGATTCTCCCCACTTCTCAGCTGAGTAAACTGAGGCCCAGGGTGGTGAGGTCAACTGCTGGAGGTCACAAAGCCCAGATAAAAGCAAAGGTTTCCTGGCCCCCGGCCTTCTCCTTCTGAGCTCTGGAACAGGGGGTGCCTGGGTCGACCCTGGAGTGGGCGGTGCCTGGGTCGAGGGTGGTGCGGGTCAGAGTTGATTGATGACAGAACTACTTTTGACCTTTCACTGGGATTTTTCCTGCACACTCTTCTGCCCCATCAAAGCCATAGGCTGTCATCTGTTACCTGGTAACGAGGACTTTGGAAGGTAGCCGCTCCCTCCTCCTGATGTCACCACTGTCCTCCCCTCCCCCAGCACCCACGGGTCCAGAAGGAGCTCCTTTACCTCCTCCAGGACTGGGGGATGGGTGAGAGTCCTAGGGGAGCACTCCCAGCCACTTTCAGAGCAACTTTGACTCTGGGAGAGAAGTCAAAACACACTGGGAAGGAGCAATTCCTGAGTGCACTCCAGACAGTGAAGCAGCCAGAGCCCTCACTCTGATGGAAAGCACATTCCGTTTGGGAGATGGCAACAAACAAGTCAACATTGAAATGGTGATGAAATAGAGGGACCTGAGTGCCAGGCCCTTCAGATGAGGAGATCAGAGAAGCTGTGCTACTGAGTGCTCACACACAATGCCTCAGGCCCCCATTCAATCCCCAAATGGATTTTTCCCAGGAGCCCTAATAGTCAATATGCAAATTAACTCCAATATGCAAATTAACTCCTGCCCAAATATCCCAGAGTGCTGAAGGTGAGTTTGTAGCCTAGCTCCCCACCCCACTCAGAATGCTTCAGTAGCCCCATGTGTCTGCATTCAAATCCTGAGTCCTCCCTCCACCCATCTCTGCAGGTGACTTTGGACCACTTGCTTAAACTCTGAACTGTGTCTTCTTCATTGCTAATAAACGGTGGTTATTATAATAATACCAAACTCACACAGTTGATAGGAAGTTTCCATGAGATCATATATAAGAAAACACAAAGCTATGGTTCAAATGGAGCAGGGCTAAGAACATAAATGCCCTCAGACTATCTCCCAGGGGCCAAAGCAAGAACACGTTCTGCCCAGATGAGCAAGACAAGAAAGTCTGGCTGAGGGACACTGTCGGCCAGCCTCCTGGTGGGAAGTAGGCATAGGGCTCCTCACTCCATTTCCTGGGCACCGAGATGATGGCTGAGTCGGCCTCCCCGCTGCCCACAAGTGTCTCCTTTCCTCCATCGACTTGGAAGAGAAATACCTTATGGCCATATTGTGGCAGTGTGGGGTGGGGTTTGGGGGTTCCTCTCACGAGCCAGAAACAAAGGCATATTGCTCCTAACTTATTTTAGCAGTTTTCAGTAATATAATTTTCAGTTCATTTGGTCATCAAAAACACACTTTTCCCCCCTTTCTTCTCACCAAAAAGGTGCAGCGGATCTGGGTCGTGCTGGAGGAGCCAGTGGTTGGTATTCTTCTCTTTTTACATCCTCACTAATTTCTCCATGCTGTGGAGAATTTGTCACACGCGCAGGTCTGTTTGATTTCATTAAACAGAATATTTAAGCATAAAAATTGTTTAATCGCCTTGTGTCATTATGAGATGAATTTCATTTTGCATATATTTGCATATTTCATCAGAATTAAGGCTGCTAATATGCAAATGAGAGACAGGTTGTGGCTGAGGTGTTTATTGTAATAGCTGCAGGCTGTTCCACTTGGACAGCTTTCTAGGTGGTGGGGAAGGAGGGGGAGAGAGGACTTGGGGTGGCTCAGAACACTTCAGGAAGCCCGCGGGTCTCCGGGGCTTCGGCCTCCTGGAGCAAAGATGGGTGGGCGTGGCCCGCCTCCCTGCCCTAGGAGACTGGCCAATCAGAGCAGACCAGGCCGGGGAGCAGGGAGGCGGCCCAGCTGCCTGCCCCAAAGGCTCCTGGGAACCGGTGGGTACCAGGGCTGGGCTGAGGGACCAGGCTGAGGTTGGGGCCACGCTCTTGGCCCAGATGCCCCTCAGGATGAGCAGGTGCCATCCGGGAGGCGTCCGAAGGCTTCGC